>NW_027285139.1:0-46038 GCF_040894005.1 Engystomops pustulosus
GATGGGAGGAGGAGATGGTGATGGGAGGAGGAGATGGTGATGGGGGAGGAGATGGTGATGGGGGGAGGAGATGGTGATGGGGGAGGAGATGGTGATGGGGGAGGAGATGGTGATGGGGGAGGAGATGGTGATGGGGGAGGAGATGGTGATGGGGGGAGGAGGAGATGGTGATGGGGGGAGGAGATGGTGATGGGGGAGGAGATGGTGATGGGGGAGGAGATGGTGATGGAGGAGGAGATGGTGATGGGGGGAGGAGATGGTGATGGGGGAGGAGATGGTGATGGGGGGAGGAGATGGTGATGGGGGGAGGAGGAGATGGTGATGGGGGGAGGGAGATGGTGATGGGGGGAGGAGATGGTGATGGGGGAGGAGATGGTGATGGGGGGAGGAGATGGTGATGGGGGAGGAGATGGTGATGGGGAGGAGATGGTGATGGGGGGAGGAGATGGTGATGGGGGGAGGAGATGGTGATGGGGGGAGGAGATGGTGATGGGGGGAGGAGATGGTGATGGAGGAGGAGATGGTGATGGGGGAGGAGATGGTGATGGGGGAGGAGATGGTGATGGAGGAGGAGATGGTGATGGAGGAGGAGATGGTGATGGGGGAGGAGATGGTGGATGGGGGGAGGAGATGGTGATGGGGAGGAGGAGATGGTGATGGAGGAGGGAGATGGTGATGGGGGGAGGAGATGGTGATGGGGGAGGAGATGGTGATGGAGGAGGAGATGGTGATGGGGGAGGAGATGGTGATGGGGGAGGAGATGGTGATGGGGGGAGGAGATGGTGATGGGGGGAGGAGATGGTGATGGGGGGAGGAGCATGGTGATGGGGGAGGAGATGGTGATGGGGGAGGAGATGGTGATGGGGGGAGGAGATGGTGATGGAGGAGGAGATGGTGATGGGGGAGGAGATGGTAATGGGGAGAGATGGTGATGGAGGGAGGAGATGGTGATGGGGGAGGAGATGGTGATGGGGGAGGAGATGGTGATGGGGGAGGAGATGGTGATGGGGGGAGGAGATGGTGATGGGGGGAGGAGATGGTGATGGGGGGAGGAGATGGTGATGGGGGAGGAGATGGTGATGGGGGGAGGAGATGGTGATGGGGGGAGATGGTGATGGGGAGGAGATGGTGATGGAGGAGGAGGAGGATGGTGATGGAGGAGGAGGAGATGGTGATGGAGTGAGGGGAGGAGATGGTGATGGGGGAGGAGATGGTGATGGGAGGAGGAGATGGTGATGGGAGGAGGATGATGGTGATGGGGGGAGGAGATGGTGATGGGGGGAGGAGATGGTGATGGGGGGAGGAGATGGTGATGGGGGGAGGAGATGGTGATGGAGGAGGAGATGGTGATGGGGAGGAGGAGATGGTGATGGGGGAGGAGATGGTGATGGGGGAGGAGATGGTGATGGGGGAGGAGATGGTGATGGGGGAGGAGGAGATGGTGATGGGGGAGGAGGAGATGGTGATGGGGGGAGGAGATGGTGATGGGGGGAGGAGATGGTGATGGGGGGAGGAGATGGTGATGGGGGGAGGAGATGGTGATGGGGGAGGAGATGGTGATGGGGGGAGGAGATGGTGATGGGGGAGGAGATGGTGATGGGGGGAGGAGATGGTGATGGAGGAGGAGATGGTGATGGGGGGGGAGGGAGATGGTGATGGGGGAGGAGGAGATGGTGATGGGGGAGGAGATGGTGATGGGGGAGGAGATGGTGATGGGAGGAGGAGATGGTGATGGGGGAGGAGATGGTGATGGGGGGAGGAGATGGTGATGGGGGAGGAGATGGTGATGGGGGGAGGAGATGGTGATGGAGGAGGAGATGGTGATGGGGGGGGAGGAGATGGTGATGGGGGAGGAGGAGATGGTGATGGGGGAGGAGATGGTGATGGGGGGGGAGGAGATGGTGATGGGGGAGGAGTTGGTGATGGGGGAGGAGATGGTGATGGGGGGAGGAGATGGTGATGGGGGAGGAGATGGTGATGGGGGGAGGAGATGGTGATGGGGAGGAGATGGTGATGGGGGAGGAGATGGTGATGGGGGAGGAGATGGTGATGGGGGGAGGAGATGGTGATGGGGGGAGGAGATGGTGATGGGGGGAGGAGATGGTGATGGGGGAGGAGATGGTGATGAGGAGGAGATGGTGATGGAGGGAGGAGATGGTGATGGGGGAGGAGATGGTGATGGGGGAGGAGATGGTGATGGGGGAGGAGATGGTGATGGGGGAGGAGATGGTGATGGGGGAGGAGATGGTGATGAGGAGGAGATGGTGATGGAGGGAGGAGATGGTGATGGGGGAGGAGATGGTGATGGGGGAGGAGATGGTGATGAGGAGGAGATGGTGATGGGGGGAGGAGATGGTGATGGGGGAGGAGATGGTGATGGGGGGAGGAGATGGTGATGGGGGGAGGAGATGGTGCTGGGGGGGAGATGGTGATGGAGGAGGAGATGGTGATGGGGGAGGAGGAGATGGTGATGGGGGGGAGGAGATGGTGATGGGGGGAGGAGGAGATGGTGATGGAGGAGGAGATGGTGATGGAGGGAGGAGATGGTGATGGGGGAGGAGATGGTGATGGGGGAGGAGATGGTGATGAGGAGGAGATGGTGATGGGGGGAGGAGATGGTGATGGGGGAGAGGAGATGGTGATGGGGGGAGGAGATGGTGATGGGGGAGGAGATGGTGATGGGGGGAGATGGTGATGGGGGAGGAGGAGATGGTGATGGGGGGAGGGAGATGGTGATGGGGGAGGAGATGGTGATGGGGGGAGGAGGAGATGGTGATGGAGGAGGAGATGGTGATGGGGGGAGGAGATGGTGATGGGGGGAGGAGGAGATGGTGATGGAGGAGGAGATGGTGATGGGGGGAGGAGATGGTAATGGGGGAGGATGGTGATGGAGGAGGAGATGGTGATGGGGGAGGAGATGGTGATGGGGAGGAGATGGTGATGGGAGGAGGAGATGGTGATGGGGGGAGGAGGAGATGGTGATGGGGGAGGAGATGGTGATGGGGAGGAGATGGTGATGGGGAGGAGATGGTGATGGGAGGAGGAGATGGTGATGGGGGGAGGAGGAGATGGTGATGGGGGAGGAGATGGTGATGGGGGAGGAGATGGTGATGGGAGGAGGAGATGGTGATGGGGGGAGGAGATGGTGATGGGGGGAGGAGTGGTGATGGGGGAGGAGGAGATGGTGATGGAGGAGGAGATGGTGATGGGGGGAGGAGATGGTGATGGGGGGAGGAGATGGTGATGGGGGGAGGAGATGGTGATGGGGGGAGGAGATGGTGATGGGGGGAGGAGATGGTGATGGGGGGAGGAGGAGATGGTGATGGGGGAGGAGATGGTGATGGGAGGAGGAGATGGTGATGGGAGGAGGAGATGGTGATGGGGGGAGGAGATGGTGATGGGGGGAGGAGATGGTGATGGGGGAGGAGGAGATGGTGATGGGGGGAGGAGTTAGTGATGGGGGGAGGAGTTAGTGGTGGGGGAGGAGTTAGTGATGGGGGAGGAGTTAGTGATGGGGGAGGAGTTAGTGATGGGGGAGGAGTTAGTGATGGGGGAGAGTTAGTGATGGGGGGAGGAGATGGTGATGGGAGGAGGAGATGGTGATGGGGGGGGAGGAGATGGTGATGGGGGGAGGAGATGGTGATGGGGGGAGGAGATGGTGATCTGGGGGGAGGAGATGGTGATGGGGGGAGGAGATGGTGATGGGGGGAGAGGAGATGGTGCATGGGGAGGAGATGGTGATGGGGGGAGGAGGAGATGGTGATGGGGGAGGAGATGGTGATGGGAGGAGGAGATGGTGATGGGAGGAGGAGATGGTGATGGGGGGAGGAGATGGTGATGGGGGGAGGAGATGGTGATGGGGGAGGAGGAGATGGTGATGGGGGAGGAGTTAGTGATGGGGGGAGGAGTTAGTGGTGGGGAGGAGTTAGTGATGGGGGAGGAGTTAGTGATGGGGAGGAGTTAGTGATGGGGGGAGGAGATAATTTGGGGTGCACTGGATAGAGGGGGGTCATTATTCAGTCCTCCATGCTCTATACACAGGAGCAGTGTCGTGACAGTAGCGACCTCATTCCCCTGGAAACCTTCAAGTCCCTGTACAAGCGTCTTGTCTACCCGGCCGGAGCTGCTGCGGATCTTCCACAGACTCTCCGAGGAGCGCGGATCCATCTCTGCACAGAAACTTCTAGAATTCCTCCAGCACGGGCAGAGCCAAGACGTCACCAGCGAGGAGGAGGTCCGACAGCTCATCCAGAAACACGAACTCATGCTGGAAGGTGCGGGGACCGAGGGGAACAGAATACTGACTGCAGCTCTGGGTGTGACTGGAGTATAATATCATAGTACACACCCCTGCACATAGTACACCCCCCTGCACATAGTACACAGGACCCCTGCACATAGTACACAGGACCCTGCACATAGTACACAGGACCCTGCACATAGTACACAGGACCCTGCACATAGTACACAGGACCCTGCACATAGTACACAGGACCCTGCACATAGTACACAGGACCCTGCACATAGTACACAGGACACCGCACATAGTACACACTGCACATAGTACACAGGACACTGCACATAGCACACCCCCTGCACATAGTACACACTGCACATAGTACACAGGACCCTGCACATAGCACACAGGACACTGCACATAGTACACAGGACACTGCACATAGTACACAGGACACTGCACATAGCACACCCCCTGCACATAGTACACACTGCACATAGTACACAGGACACCCTGCACATAGTACACAGGACCCTGCACATAGTACACAGGACACTGCACATAGTACACAGGACACTGCACATAGCACACCCCCTGCACATAGTACACACTGCACATAGTACACCCCCCCTGCACATAGTACACAGGACACTGCACATAGTACACAGGACCCCTGCACATAGTACACAGGACCCCTGCACATAGTACACAGGACCCTGCACATAGTACACAGGACCCCTGCACATAGTACACAGGACCCCTGCACATAGTACACACTGCACATAGTACACAGGACCCCTGCACATAGTACACAGGACCCCTGCACATAGTACACAGGACACCCTGCACATAGCACACAGGACACCCTGCACATAGCACACAGGACACCCTGCACATAGCACACAGGACACCCTGCACATAGCACACAGGACACCCTGCACATAGCACACAGGACACCCTGCACATAGCACACAGGACACCCTGCACATAGCACACAGGACACCCTGCACATAGCACACAGGACACCCTGCACATAGCACACAGGACACCCTGCACATAGTACACAGGACACTGCACATAGTACACAGGACCCCTGCACATAGTACACAGGACCCTGCACATAGTACACAGGACACTGCACATAGTACACAGGACCCTGCACATAGTACACAGGACCCCTGCACATAGTACACAGGACCCCTGCACATAGTACACAGGACCCCTGCACATAGTACACAGGACCCCTGCACATAGTACACAGGACCCCTGCACATAGCACACAGGACACCCTGCACATAGCACACAGGACACCCTGCACATAGCACACAGGACACCCTGCACATAGCACACAGGACCCCTGCACATAGTACACAGGACCACTGCACATAGTACACAGGACCACTGCACATAGTACACAGGACCCCTGCACATAGTACACAGGACCCCTGCACATAGTACACAGGACCCCTGCACATAGTACACAGGACCCCTGCACATAGTACACAGGACCCCTGCACATAGTACACAGGACCCCTGCACATAGCACACAGGACACCCTGCACATAGCACACAGGACACCCTGCACATAGCACACAGGACACCCTGCACATAGCACACAGGACCCTGCACATAGTACACTGGACCTTGCACATAGTACACTGGACCCCTGCACATAGTACACAGGACACTGCAAATAGTACACCCCCCCATGCACATAGTACACCCCCATGCACATAGTACACACCCCCTGCACATAGTGTACACACCCCTGCACATAGTGTACACCCCCCCTGCACATAGTGTACACCCCCCCATGCACATAGTGTACACCCCCCCATGCACATAGTGTACACCCCCCCATGCACATAGTGTACACCCCCCCCATGCACATAGTGTACACCCCCCATGCACATAGTGTACACCCCCCCTGCACATAGTGTACACCCCCCCTGCACATAGTGTACACCCCCCCCATGCACATAGTGTACACCCCCCCCATGCACATAGTGTACACCCCCCCCATGCACATAGTGTACACCCCCCCATGCACATAGTGTACACCCCCCCATGCACATAGTGTACACCCCCCCATGCACATAGTGTACACCCCCCCATGCACATAGTGTACACCCCCCCCTGCATATAGTACATCCCCAGGGCCCTCCTCCTCTATGGCTGCAGTGTCATGTGCTCAGTGGCGTCTCTTTCAGGCCGCAGGGAGAACTACATGACGGTGGAAGGGTTCGTCCGCTTCATGAGCTCAGAGGAGGAGCAGATCCTGCGGAGGGAGCACCGGGGCGTCTACCAGGACATGACCCAACCCCTGAGCAGCTACTACGTGTCCTCCTCACACAACACCTACCTGCTGTCCGACCAGATACTGGGCCAGAGCCACCTGTACGCCTACAGCAGGTGAGAGGTCATGGAGGAGGGGCTGCAGGGGACCCAGGTCATGGAGGAGGGGCTGCAGGGGACAGAGGTCATGGAGGAGGGGCTGCAGGGGACAGAGGTCATGGAGGAGGGGCTGCAGGGGACCCAGGTCATGGACGAGGGATTAGTGGAGTCCCAGGTCATGGAGGAGGGGCTGCAGGGGACCCAGGTCATGGAGGAGGGATTAGTGGGGTCCCAGGTCATGGAGGAGGGATTAGTGGGGTCCCAGGTCATGGAGGAGGGATTAGTGGGGTCCCAGGTCATGGACGAGGGATTAGTGGGGTCCCAGGTCATGGAGGAGGGGCTGCAGGGGACCCAGGTCATGGAGGAGGGATTAGTGGGGTCCCAGGTCATGGAGGAGGGATTAGTGGGGTCCCAGGTCATGGACGAGGGATTAGTGGGGTTCCAGGTCATGGACGAGGGATTAGTGGGGTCCCAGGTCATGGACGGGGGATTAGTGGGGTCCCAGGTCATGGACGGGGGATTAGTGGGGTCCCAGGTCATGGACGAGGGATTAGTATGTTTCAAGGTCTAGGAGGAGGCGCTACAGGGGACCAAGGTCTAGGAGGAGGGGCTACAGGGGACCAAGGTCTAGGAGGAGGGGCTACAGGGGACCAAGGTCTAGGAGGAGGGGCTACAGGGGACCAAGGTCTAGGAGGATGGTCTGCAGGGCTCCCAGGTCATGGAGGGGCTAGAGGGCTCCCAGGTTATGGGGGAGGGGCTACAGGGCTCCCAGGTCATGGAGGAGGGATTATTGGGGTCCCAGGTCATGGAGGAGGGATTATTGGGGTCCCAGGTCATGGAGGAAGGGCTACAGGGGACCAAGGTCTAGGAGGAGGGGCTACAGGGGACCAAGGTATTAGTTGAGAGAATACAGAGGGTTTGAGGGCATAGAGGCGGTGAGGTAATGGGGGGGGTTCGTCATTTTCAATATTGAGGTTTTGTTGAGGCCCCTATCTTTGTTCTGAGACCTTGCAGCACAGTCAGAGCGGGCAGGTCCTGCTCCCGCAGCACAGTCAGAGCGGGCAGGTCCTGCTCCCGCAGCACAGTCAGAGCGGGCAGGTCCTGCTCCCGCAGCACAGTCAGAGCGGGCAGGTCTGCTCCCCCGCAGCACAGTCAGAGCGGGCAGGTCCTGCTCCCGCAGCACAGTCAGAGCGGGCAGGTCCTGCTCCCGCAGCACAGTCAGAGCGGGCAGGTCCTGCTCCCGCAGCACAGTCAGAGCGGGCAGGTCCTGCTCCCGCAGCACAGTCAGAGCGGGCAGGTCCTGCTCCCGCAGCACAGTCAGAGCGGGCAGGTCCTGCTCCCGCAGCACAGTCAGAGCGGGCAGGTCCTGCTCCCGCAGCACAGTCAGAGCGGGCAGGTCCTGCTCCCGCAGCACAGTCAGAGCGGGCAGGTCCTGCTCCCGCAGCACAGTCAGAGCGGGCAGGTCCTGCTCCCGCAGCACAGTCAGAGCGGGCAGGTCTTGCTCCCGCAGCACAGTCAGAGCGGCCAGGTCCTGCTCCCACAGCACAGTCAGAGCGGGCAGGTCCTGCTCCCGCAGCACAGTCAGAGCGGCCAGGTCCTGCTCCCGCAGCACAGTCAGATAGGGCAGGTCCTGCTCCCGCAGCACAGTCAGATAGGGCAGGTCCTGCTCCCGCAGCACAGTCAGAGCGGCCAGGTCCTGCTCCCGCAGCACAGTCAGATAGGGCAGGTCCTGCTCCCGCAGCAGTCAGTTGCTATGGACATGTCGGTGCAGGTAAAATCTGTGAAGGGTTTGGTAACTTTTGCCCTTTTCTGCCCCCAGCGCCCTGCTGAGGGGCTGCCGCTGCCTGGAGATTGACTGCTGGGACGGGGACGAGCCGGTGGTCTACCATGGGCACACGCTGACCAGCCGGCTGCTCTTCAAATCCGTCATCTCCATCATCGCACAGTACGCCTTCCAGGTCAGAGCCCAAGAAATACCGCCATATGGTAACACCGATGCCAGATTACATACACTGCTCAGGTAACGCCGCCATACAGCGCTCAGGTAACGCCGCCATACAGCGCACAGGTAACGCCGCCATACACTGCACAGGAAACGCCGCCATACACTGCACAGGAAACGCCGCCACACACTGCACAGGTAACGCCGCCACACACTGCACAGGTAACGCCGCCACACACTGCACAGGTAACGCCGCCATACACTGCTCAGGTAACGCCGCCACACACTGCACAGGTAACGCCGCCACACACTGCTCAGGTAACGCCGCCATACACTGCACAGGTAACGCCGCCATACAGTGCTCAGGTAACGCCGCCATACACTGCACAGGTAACGCCGCCATACACTGCTCAGGTAACGCCGCCACACACTGCTCAGGTAACGCCGCCATACACTGCTCAGGTAACGCCGCCATACACTGCTCAGGTAACGCCGCCACACACTGCACAGGTAACGCCGCCACACGCTGCACAGGTAACGCCGCCACACGCTGCACAGGTAACGCCGCCACACGCTGCTCAGGTAACGCCGCCACACACTGCTCAGGTAACGCAGCCATACACTGCACAGGTAACGCCGCCATACACTGCTCAGGTAACGCCGCCATACACTGCTCAGGTAACGCCGCCACACACTGCACAGGTAACGCCGCCACACACTGCACAGGTAACGCCGCCACACGCTGCACAGGTAACGCCGCCACACGCTGCACAGGTAACGCCGCCATACAGCGCTCAGGTAACGCCGCCACACGCTGCTCGGGTAACGCCGCCACACGCTGCACAGGTAACGCCGCCACACACTGCACAGGTAACGCCGCCACACACTGCACAGGTAACGCCGCCACACACTGCACAGGTAACGCCGCCACACACTGCACAGGTAACGCCGCCACACACTGCACAGGTAACGCCGCCACACACTGCACAGGTAACGCCGCCACACACTGCACAGGTAACGCCGCCACACACTGCACAGGTAACGCCGCCACACACTGCACAGGTAACGCCGCCATACACTGCACAGGTAACGCCGCCATACGCTGCTCGGCTGGTAGTTATTAGTGGTTCTTTCTCCGTTGCTCCTCCAGGCCTCCCCCTATCCGGTCATCCTGTCGCTGGAGGATCACTGCTCCCCCAAACAGCAGGAGGTGATGGCGAGACACCTGACCGTCATCCTGGGAGACAAACTGCTCACCACCACCGTGGCCAACGAGTCCTGCACATGCCTGCCCTCCCCCGAGGTACATGACATGAAGCCAACAGAGTAAGCCCCTCCCCCGAGGTACATGACATGAAGCCAACAAAGTAAGCCCCTCCCCCAAAGTACATGAAATACATGAATGTGGCATAAGCCCCTCCCCCATCCTCTAGTGGGAAGGATCATTGTGCATAGTGACTACCAAGCTGCTGCAGAACCTCTTTTTGAGATTGCTTTACTGCTTTACACATGGCCCCTCCCTACCCCACAGAATGAGTGAACCTTTGAATTTTTCTAATTTTTTGCAGGCTCTTAAAGGTAAAATCCTGATAAAACACAAAAAGGCGGGGCTCCTGCAGGACACCATCCTGAGCCCTGCCCCCAGCGCTCAGGGTCAGGTGGAGGAATACGAGGAGGTCGAGGATACAAAGAACAGGCGATTGTCCATGAACCTCCTGAGAAGAACAACCGCAGAGTCCACAACCAACCCGGAGACGCAGGTAGCCCCTCATCCCGCGCTCTCTAGTCACTCCCAAAGCAGCCCCAGGGAGGAGAACCTAACCCTCAGCTCCTCAGGGGCGGGAGGACACCTGATAGGGATTGGACTGACCAGACTCTGCTGTGCTTCCTCTCAGGGACAGAAGATGAAGATCTCCATGGCGCTCTCAGATCTCGTCATTTACACCAAGTCCCAGAAGTTCATCAGTTTCCAACATTCAAGAGAAAACCAGAAGTTTTATGAGATCAATTCTTTGACAGAGAATGTGGCGCGAAAACTGGCCCGACATCACGGTGCGTACCTGTCACTCCGCCACGGCGCAGCGT
The DNA here is from genome assembly GCF_040894005.1 of Engystomops pustulosus. Taxonomy (NCBI): domain Eukaryota; kingdom Metazoa; phylum Chordata; class Amphibia; order Anura; family Leptodactylidae; genus Engystomops; species Engystomops pustulosus. Next base: position 10,659 of record NW_027285139.1, read on the forward strand.
ATACGGAATTCATCTGGGTGCTGCTGAGGACATCGCTGGCACTGGTGGAGGTCACAGAGACTGAGGGCATCGCTGGCCCTGGTTGAGGTCACAGAGACTGAGGGCATCGCTGGCACTGGTGGAGGTCACAGAGACTGAGGGCATCGCTGGCCCTGGTGGAGGTCACAGAGACTGAGGGCATCGCTGGCCCTGGTGGAAGTCACAGAGACTGAGGGCATCGCTGGCCCTGGTGGAGGTCACAGAGACTGAGGGCATCGCTGGCCCTGGTGGAGGTCACAGAGACTGAGGGCATCGCTGGCCCTGGTGGAGGTCACAGAGACTGAGGGCATCGCTGGCACTGGTGGAAGTCACAGAGACTGAGGGCATCGCTGGCCCTGGTGGAGGTCACAGAGACTGAGGACATCGCTGGCCCTGGTTGAGGTCACAGAGACTGAGGGCATCGCTGGCACTGGTGGAAGTCACAGAGACTGAGGGCATCGCTGGCCCTGGTGGAGGTCACAGAGACTGAGGGCATCGCTGGCCCTGGTGGAGGTCACAGAGACTGAGGGCATCGCTGGCCCTGGTTGAGGTCACAGAGACTGAGGGCATCGCTGGCACTGGTGGAAGTCACAGAGACTGAGGGCATCGCTGGCCCTGGTGGAGGTCACAGAGACTGAGGGCATCGCTGGCCCTGGTGGAGGTCACAGAGACTGAGGACATCGCTGGCACTGGTGGAGGTCACAGAGACTGAGGACATCTCTGACGTTGGTGGAGGTCACAGAGACTGAGGGCATCGCTGGCCCTGGTGGAGGTCACAGAGACTGAGGGCATCGCTGGCCCTGGTGGAGGTCACAGAGACTGAGGGCATCGCTGGCACTGGTGGAGGTCACAGAGACTGAGGGCATCGCTGGCCCTGGTGGAGGTCACAGAGACTGAGGGCATCGCTGGCCCTGGTTGAGGTCACAGAGACTGAGGGCATCGCTGGCACTGGTGGAAGTCACAGAGACTGAGGGCATCGCTGGCCCTGGTGGAGGTCACAGAGACTGAGGGCATCGCTGGCCCTGGTGGAGGTCACAGAGACTGAGGGCATCGCTGGCCCTGGTTGAGGTCACAGAGACTGAGGGCATCGCTGGCACTGGTGGAAGTCACAGAGACTGAGGGCATCGCTGGCCCTGGTGGAGGTCACAGAGACTGAGGACATCGCTGGCACTGGTGGAGGTCACAGAGACTGAGGACATCTCTGACGTTGGTGGAGGTCACAGAGACTGAGGGCATCGCTGGCCCTGGTGGAGGTCACAGAGACTGAGGGCATCGCTGGCCCTGGTGGAGGTCACAGAGACTGAGGGCATCGCTGGCCCTGGTGGAGGTCACAGAGACTGAGGACATCTCTGACGTTGGTGGAGGTCACTGAGGTTGAGGACATCTCTGACGTTGGTGGAGGTCACCGAGGTTGAGGACATCTCTGACGTTGGTGGAGGTCACCGAGGTTGAGGACATCTCTGACGTTGGTGGAGGTCACCGAGGTTGAGGACATCTCTGACGTTGGTGATGGTCACCGAGGTTGAGGACATCTCTGACGTTGGTGATGGTCACCGAGGTTGAGGACATCTCTGACGTTGGTGGAGGTCACTGAGGTTGAGGACATCTCTGACGTTGGTGGAGGTCACTGAGGTTGAGGACATCTCTGACGTTGGTGGAGGTCACTGAGGTTGAGGACATCTCTGACGTTGGTGGAGGTCACTGAGGTTGAGGACATCTCTGACGTTGGTGGAGGTCACAGCGCATGAATGGCCATTGCTTTTCCCCTACAGCCCCAGAATTCATCCAGCACACCCGGAATTTCATCACCAGGATTTACCCCCGAGGCACCAGGACCGATTCCTCCAACTTCTGTCCTCATGAATTCTGGAGCGTGGGCTGTCAGATGGGTGAGTGTCCTGGGGTCGGGTACAGATCCAGCAGGGGAGTTCTCATCTCCGTCTTCTTTGCAGTCGCTATAAACTTCCAGACGCCCGGGATTCCCATGGATCTTCAGGGAGGAAAATTCCTGGATAATGGGAGGTGTGGCTATGTCCTGAAGCCGGAATACCTCAGGACGGAGAGGAGCAAGGTCCAGCCATACGAGGCCAGAACCCGAAGACGACCCAAGTTTTTTATAATCAAGGTACCGATCAATATCTCTGTATGTGAGTGAGGACCCCTCCACGTGCACAGCGGGGGGGGCTCAGATAACCCCCCCAGCTTGTGTCCTCCACACTTCTCTCTATTCCCAGGTGATCAGTGGATTCCTCCTGCCACACGGAAGCCTCTCCACCACGCCCAGCCTGATAGTGAGGGTGGAGATCTATGGGATTCCAGCAGACGAGGGACGCAAGCAGACAAATGTAGTGAAGAACAACGGTAAGACCCCTACTGAGAGGAGACCAAAAGGAAGGCCCCTGGGGGGAGACGGCCACACTCAGAGAAGACTAATGGTAAGGCCCCTGGGGGTCAGTAGAGACGACCATACTCAGAGAAGACCATCAGTAAGGCCCCTGGGGGTCAGTAGAGACGGCCATACTCAGAGAACACCATCGGTAAGGCCCCTGGGGGTCAGTAGAGACGGCCATACTCAGAGAACACCATCGGTAAGGCCCCTGGGGGTCAGTAGAGACGGCCATACTTGGAGAAGACCATCAGTAAGGCCCCTGGGGGACAGTAGAGACGGCCATACTTAGAGAAGACTAATGGTAAGGTCCCTGGGGGTCAGTAGAGACGGTCATACTCAGAAAAGACCATCAGTAAGGCCCCTGGGGGACAGTAGAGACGGCCATACTCAGAGAAGACCATCGGTAAGGCCCCTAGGGGTCAGTAGAGACGGCCATACTCAGAGACCATCGGTAAGGCCTCTGGGGGTCAGTAGAGACGGCCATACTTGGAGAAGACCATCAGTAAGGCCCCTGGGGGACAGTAGAGACGGCCATACTTAGAGAAGACTAATGGTAAGGTCCCTGGGGGTCAGTAGAGACGGTCATACTCAGAGAAGACGATCGGTAAGGCCCCTGGGGGACAGTAGAGACGGCCATACTCGGAGAAGAGCATCGGTAAGGCCCCTGGGGGTCAGTAGAGACGGCCATACTTGGAGAAGACCATTGGTAAGGCCCCTGGGGGTCAGTACCGATGGCCATACTCGGAGAAGACCATCGGTAAGGCCCCTGGGGATCAGTAGAGACGGCCATACTCGGAGAAGAGCATCGGTAAGGCCCCTGGGGGTCAGTAGAGGCGGCCATACTTGGAAAAGACCATCGGTAAGGCCCCTGGGGGTCAGTAGAGATGGCCATACTCGGTGAAGACCATCAGTAAGGCCCCTGAGGGACAGTAGAGATGGCCATACTCAGAGAAGACTAATGGTAAGGCCCCTGGGGGTCAGTAGAGACGGCCATACTCAGAGAAGACCATCGGTAAGGCCCCTGGGGGTCAGTAGAGACGGCCATACTCGGAGAAGAGCATTGGTAAGGCCCCTGGAGGACAGTAGAGACGACCATACTCAGAGAAGACCATCGGTAAGGCCCCTGGGGTTCAGTAGAGACGGCCATACTCAGAGAAGAGCATCGGTAAGGCCCCTGGGGGTCAGTAGAGACGGCCATACTCAGAGAAGAGCATCGGTAAGGCCCCTGGGGGTCAGTAGAGACGGCCATACTCAGAGAAGACTAGTGGTAAGGCCCCTGGGGGTCAGTAGAGGCGGCCATACTCAGAGAAGACTAGTGGTAAGGCCCCTGGGGGTCAGTAGAGACGGCCATACTCAGAGAAGACTAGTGGTAAGGCCCCTGGGGGTCAGTAGAGGCGGCCATACTCAGAGAAGACTAGTGGTAAGGCCCCTGGGGGTCAGTAGAGGCGGCCATACTCAGAGAAGACCATCGGTAAGGCCCCTGGGGGTCAGTAGAGGCGGCCATACTCAGAGAAGACCATCGGTAAGGTCCCTGGGGGTCAGTAGAGACGGCCATACTCAGAGAAGAGCATCGGTAAGGTCCCTGGGGGTCAGTAGAGACGGCCATACTCAGAGAAGACCATCGGTAAGGCCCCTGGGGGTCAGTAGAGACGGCCATACTCAGAGAAGAGCATCGGTAAGGCCCCTGGGGGTCAGTAGAGATGGCCATACTCAGAGAAGACCATCGGTAAGGCCCCTGGGGGTCAGTAGAGACGGCCACACTCAGAGAAGAGCATCGGTAAGGCCCCTGGGGGTCAGTAGAGACGGCCATACTCAGAGAAGAGCATTGGTAAGGCCCCTGGGGGTCAGTAGAGACGGCCATACTCAGAGAAGAGCATTGGTAAGGCCCCTGGGGGTCAGTAGAGACGGCCATACTCAGAGAAGAGCATCGGTAAGGTCCCTGGGGGTCAGTAGAGATGGTCTTATGTAGCATTATCGCCCCTCCGCCTGTGGGTCAGGGTCATGTGCTTTATCTTTCTTGGTTTCAGCGTTTAACCCCCAGTGGAACCAGTCCCTGACCTTCTCGCTGCAGCTGCCGGAGCTGGTTCTGATCCGCTTCTGTCTGGAGGACCAGCACACCCTGATACCCAACGAGATGCTGGGCCAGTACACCCTGCCGCTGACCAGCATGGCCAAAGGTAAGCTGACAGGTACAGGACGGGCCGGGGCAGCAGTCACATGACCAGTCACATGACCATTCTCCGCTCCTCTGTTGCAGGATATCGCCACATTCCTCTGCTGAACAAGCACGGCCAGAGCCTGGCACCCGCCTCCCTGTTCATCCACGTCTGGTATTAGCACCCGCCTCCCTGTTCATCCGCGTCTGGTATTAGCACCCGCCTCCCTGTTCATCCGCGTCTGGTATTAGCACCCGCCTCCCTGTTCATCCGCGTCTGGTATTAGCACCCGCCTCCCTGTTCATCCGCGTCTGGTATTAGCACCCGCCTCCCTGTTCATCCGCGTCTGGTATTAGCACCCGCCTCCCTGTTCATCCGCGTCTGGTATTAGCACCCGCCTCCCTGTTCATCCGCGTCTGGTATTAGCACCCGCCTCCCTGTTCATCCGCGTCTGGTATTAGCACCCGCCTCCCTGTTCATCCGCGTCTGGTATTAGCACCCTCCCCCGACAACCCTGCAATAAAACATGCCCGGCAACCGCGTGTGCGCCTGTATGTAACCCCCCCCCATCACCGCGTGTGCGCCTGTATGTAACCCCCCCCCATCACCGCGTGTGCGCCTGTATGTAACCCCCCCCATCACCGCGTGTGCGCCTGTATGTAACCCCCCCCATCACCGCGTGTGCGCCTGTATGTAACCCCCCCCCATCACCGCGTGTGCGCCTGTATGTAACCCCCCCCATCACCGCGTGTGCGCCTGTATGTAACCCCCCCCCATCACCGCGTGTGCGCCTGTATGTAACCCCCTCCATCACCGCGTGTGCGCCTGTATGTAACCCCCCCATCACCGCGTGTGCGCCTGTATGTAACCCCCCCCCATCACCGCGTGTGCGCCTGTATGTAACCCCCCCTCATCACCGCGTGTGCGCCTGTATGTAACCCCCCTCATCACCGCGTGTGCGCCTGTATGTAACCCCCCCCATCACCGCGTGTGCGCCTGTATGTAACCCCCCCCATCACCGCGTGTGCGCCTGTATGTAACCCCCCCCCATCACCGCGTGTGCGCCTGTATGTAACCCCCTCCATCACCGCGTGTGCGCCTGTATGTAACCCCCCCCATCACCGCGTGTGCGCCTGTATGTAACCCCCCCCATCACCGCGTGTGCGCCTGTATGTAACCCCCCCCCCATCACCGCGTGTGCGCCTGTATGTAACCCCCCCATCACCGCGTGTGCGCCTGTATGTACCCCCCCATCACTGCTCCTGTACATAGTCCCCCCCCCCCATCACTGCTCCTGTACATAGTCCCCCCCCCATCACTGCTCCTGTACATAGTCCCCCCCCCATCACTGCTCCTGTACATAGTCCCCCCCCCCATCACTGCTCCTGTACATAGTCCCCCCCCCCATCACTGCTCCTGTACATAGTCCCCCCCCCCATCACTGCTCCTGTACATAGTCCCCCCCCATCACTGCTCCTGTACATAGTCCCCCCCCCCATCACTGCTCCTGTACATAGTCCCCCCCCCCATCACTGCTCCTGTACATAGTCCCCCCCCATCACTGCTCCTGTACATAGTCCCCCCCCCCATCACTGCTCCTGTACATAGTCCCCCCCCCCCATCACTGCTCCTGTACATAGTCCCCCCCCCCGTCACTGCTCCTGTACATAGTCCCCCCCCGTCACTGCTCCTGTACATAGTCCCCCCCCCATCACTGCTCCTGTACATAGTCCCCCCCCCATCACTGCTCCTGTACATAGTCCCCCCCCCATCACTGCTCCTGTACATAGTCCCCCCCCCATCACTGCTCCTGTACATAGTCCCCCCCCCCATCACTGCTCCTGTACATAGTCCCCCCCCCCATCACTGCTCCTGTACATAGTCCCCCCCCCCATCACTGCTCCTGTACATAGTCCCCCCCCCCCATCACTGCTCCTGTACATAGTCCCCCCCCCCCCATCACTGCTCCTGTACATAGTCCCCCCCCCATCACTGCTCCTGTACATAGTCCCCCCCCCATCACTGCTCCTGTACATAGTCCCCCCCCCATCACTGCTCCTGTACATAGTCCCCCCCCCCATCACTGCTCCTGTACATAGTCCCCCCCCCCATCACTGCTCCTGTACATAGTCCCCCCCCCCATCACTGCTCCTGTACATAGTCCCCCCCCCATCACTGCTCCTGTACATAGTCCCCCCCCCATCACTGCTCCTGTACATAGTCCCCCCCCATCACTGCTCCTGTACATAGTCCCCCCCATCACTGCTCCTGTACATAGTCCCCCCCCCCCATCACTGCTCCTGTACATAGTCCCCCCCCCCATCACTGCTCCTGTACATAGTCCCCCCCCCATCACTGCTCCTGTACATAGTCCCCCCATCACTGCTCCTGTACATAGTCCCCCCCCCATCACTGCTCCTGTACATAGTCCCCCCCCCCCCCATCACTGCTCCTGTACATAGTCCCCCCCCCCCATCACTGCTCCTGTACATAGTCCCCCCCCCCATCACTGCTCCTGTACATAGTCCCCCCCCCCATCACTGCTCCTGTACATAGTCCCCCCCCCATCACTGCTCCTGTACATAGTCCCCCCCCATCACTGCTCCTGTACGCAAGAAGTGAATTTAAGAAAATACATCAAATTCACAAATTTACTGATAAATGACATCTAGAAATAGTGAAATGATCCTTCACACAGAGCAGCGAATAAAACCCCCCCCAATCCGAGAGCCTCCCCCCTGTACGTGACGCCACCCCCCACTCATCTCCAGGATGGTATAATCTCTGCGGATGAGGCTAGTCCCGGCTCAGGTGGTAGCCGGCGTCTTCCTGGAGCCGGATGGAGCTCAGGGGGAGAGTCACTGCTCCCAGGAACGTCCCATCACTCTCCACCACCAGCCGCAGCACAAAACCGTCCAGGTGCCGAACCGAGAACTCCACCTGCAACACAGACAACAGCAGGGTCAAACCCGGGGCATCACCGCGACCTGCCGGGGCACCGGGGACAGGGCCGCACCCTGCCAGGAGATCATTACACCCTGCCGGGGGCACCGGGGACATGGCCGCACCCTGCGGGGGCACCGGGGACATGCCGCACCCTGCCAGGAGATCATTACACCCTGCCGGGGGCACCGGGGACAGGGCCGCACCCTGCCAGGAGATCATTACACCCTGCCGGGGGCACCGGGGACAGGGCCGCACCCTGCCAGGAGATCATTACACCCTGCCGGGACACCGGGGACATGGCCGCACCCTGCCAGGAGATCATTACACCCTGCCGGGGGCACCGGGGACATGACCGCACCCTGCCGGGGGCACTGGGGACATGGCCGCACCCTGCCGGGGGCACCGGGGACATGGCCGCACCCTGCCGGGGGCACCGGGGACATGGCCGCACCCTGCCAGGAGATCATTACACCCTGCCGGGGGCACCGGGGACATGACCGCACCCTGCCGGGGGCACTGGGGACATGGCCGCACCCTGCCAGGAGATCATTACACCCTGCCGGGGGCACCGGGGACATGACCGCACCCTGCCGGGGGCACTGGGGACATGGCCGCACCCTGCCGGGGGCACCGGGGACATGGCCGCACCCTGCCGGGGGCACCGGGGACATGGCCGCACCCTGCCAGGAGATCATTACACCCTGCCGGGGGCACCGGGGACATGACCGCACCCTGCCGGGGGCACTGGGGACATGGCCGCACCCTGCCAGGAGATCATTACACCCTGCCGGGGGCACCGGGGACATGGCCGCACCCTGCCAGGAGATCATTACACCCTGCCGGGGGCACCGGGGACATGGCCGCACCCTGCCGGGACACCGGGGACATGGCCGCACCCTGCCAGGAGATCATTACACCCTGCCGGGGGCACCGGGGACATGGCCGCACCCTGCCAGGAGATCATTACACCCTGCCGGGGGCACCGGGGACATGGCCGCACCCTGCCGGGGGCACTGGGGACATGGCCGCACCCTGCCGGGGGCACCGGGGACATGGCCGCACCCTGCCGGGGGCACCGGGGACATGGCCGCACCCTGCCAGGAGATCATTACACCCTGCCGGGGGCACCGGGGACATGACCGCACCCTGCCGGGGGCACTGGGGACATGGCCGCACCCTGCCAGGAGATCATTACACCCTGCCGGGGGCACCGGGGACATGGCCGCACCCTGCCAGGAGATCATTACACCCTGCCGGGGGCACCGGGGACATGGCCGCACCCTGCCGGGGGCACCGGGGACATGGCCGCACCCTGCCGGGGGCAACGGGGTCATGGCCGCACCCTGCCAGGAGATCATTACACCCTGCCGGGGGCACCGGGGACATGGCCGCACCCTGCCGGGGGCACCGGGGACATGGCCGCACCCTGCCGGATAGTGTAGACAGAGGGTCATCCAGAGTTGATGATGACACCAGGACATATAGATGACAGGGTGGGAGTGGCAGACTCTGGTCATGTGACCCACCTGCTGGTTAAAGTCGGGGGCGCATGTCCTGGTCCGCGATGTGATATTGCGCCTGGAGACCTCCCATGGTCCGGACAGCAGGGAGATGGTGACGCTGGCAGTGGGCTCGGATCCATCCGGCATGTACTGAGGACACAAGACCACCAATAAATCCACAGAGGAAGCCGCACAGAGGGGCCGGGGAGAGGAGGAGGCGCCAGCACTTACAATGTCCCTCAGGTGTCTGAGCACAACGTGGAGCCGAGGCACAGAGAACGAAACGTGAAGCTGAACACGAGGCGCGGCCCCTGCTGAGAGAGGAGACATCAGAAGGGACGGAGGCACCACTAGGCACCAGGGACACGCTGCACCCACCTGTTCCACAGCCTATTAGCCTCTCTCCCTCCAGGACCTTACCAGCAGCATGAAGGACCTGTGTGATGTCACGTGACAGGTCCTGCATCCTCTTCATGCTGCCGGTTAGACAGTGGGTGGATGCATCTCTCTACATAAATCTGTGTGTGGGTCACTTACCTGCCGGACCCACCGGATCAGCGTCACCAATCACCCCGAGCTCATTAAGGATCCGCTCACCCTGAGGAAATAGAACCTAAAATCACAAGCTGCTCCAACCAGGACCGTCACATGACCCGGGGGGATAGGGCTACACATTGTGCTGGTCCTTATTGCCCTCATCTCCTGGCGCCGTCTGCCAGTCCTGCACAACACGTCAGACCTGACATCCACACGGCCCCCCGACCACACGTCCCCCTGACCACACGTCACACCATGCCCCACCCGACCACACGTCACACCGCGCCCCACCCGGCACACCATGTCCCACCCGACCACACGTCCCCCTGACCACACGTCACACCCACCCGACCACATGTCCCCCTGACCACACGTCACACCGCGCCGCACCCGACCACACGTCACACCGCGCCCCACCCGGCACACCATGTCCCACCCGACCACACGTCCCCCTGACCACCCGGCACACCATGCCCACCCGACCACACGTCCCCCTGACCACACGTCACACCATGCCCCACCCGACCACACGTCCCCTGACCACACGGCACACCATGCCCCACCCGACCACACGTCCCCCTGACCACACGGCACACCATGCCCCACCCGACCACACGTCCCCCTGACCACACGGCACACCATGCCCCACCCGACCACACGGCACACCATGCCCCACCCGACCACACGTCCCCCTGACCACACGGCACAACATGCCCCACCCGACCACACGTCCCCCTGACCACACGTCACACCATGCCCCACCCGACCACACGTCACACCGCGCCCCACCCGACACATGTCCCCCTGACCAGACGTCCCCCTGACCACACGGCACACCATGCCCCACCCGACCACACGTCCCCCCGACCACACGGCACAACATGCCCCACCCGACCACACGTCCCCCTGACCACACGTCACACCATGCCCCACCCGACCACACGTCACACCGCGCCCCACCCGACCACATGTCCCCCTGACCAGACGTCCCCCTGACCACACGGCACACCATGCCCCACCCGACCACACGTCCCCCGACCACACGGCACAACATGCCCCACCCGACCACACGTCCCCCTGACCACACGTCACACCGCGCCCCACCCGACCACACGTCCCCCTGACCACACGTCACACCATGCCCCACCCGACCACACGTCCCCCTGACCACTCGGCACACCATGCCCCACCCGACCACACGTCCCCCTGACCACACGGCACACCATGCCCCACCCGACCAAATGTCCCCCTGACCACTCGGCACACCATGCCCCACCCGACCACACGTCCCCCTGACCACACGGCACACCATGCCCCACCCGACCACATGTCCCCTGACCACACGTCACACCATGCCCCACCCGACCACACGGCACACCGCGCCCCACCCGACCACACGTCACACCATGCCCCACCCGACCACACGTCACACCGCGCCCCACCCGACCACATGTCCCCCTGACCACACGGCACAACATGCCCCACCCGACCACACGGCACACCATGCCCCACCCGACCACACGTCACACCGCGCCCCACCCGACCACATGTCCCCCTGACCAGACGTCCCCCTGACCACACGGCACACCATGCCCCACCCGACCACACGTCCCCGACCACACGGCACAACATGCCCCACCCGACCACACGTCCCCCTGACCACACGTCACACCGCGCCCCACCCGACCACACGTCCCCCTGACCACACGTCACACCATGCCCCACCCGACCACACGTCCCCCTGACCACTCGGCACACCATGCCCCACCCGACCACACGGCACACATGCCCCACCCGACCACATGTCCCCCTGACCACACGTCACCATGCCCCACCCGACCACATGTCCCCCTGACCACTCGGCACACCATGCCCCACCCGACACACGTCCCCCTGACCACACGTCACACCATGCCCCACCCGACCACACGTCCCCCTGACCACTCGGCACACCATGCCCCACCCGACCACACGTCCCCCTGACCACACGGCACACCATGCCCCACCCGACCACATGTCCCCCTGACCACACGTCACACCATGCCCCACCCGACCACATGTCCCCCTGACCACTCGGCACACATGCCCCACCCGACACACGTCCCCCTGACCACACGGCACACCATGCCCCACCCGACCACATGTCCCCCTGACCACACGGCACAACATGCCTCACCCAACCACACGTCACACCGCGCCCGGCCAACCAGAAGTCCCCCTGACCACACGTCCTTGTGCCCCTGTTCAATCAGGTAGTTGTCACGCATATGTCACAATGTCATTACCACATCCACGGCCACAATTGAGCACAAATTTGAACTCTATACAACATTTTTTTACATTTTTTTCACACTTTTTGTGGTATTTACTAGCACTTTACTCGTGCACCATTTTTCTCTACATATACACTTGTGTATCTATATGTTGCAATACACTTCCATCTCTTTTGTATTATATGCACATGTCACTTTCCAGAAATTGTTGCTGATCTAGCTATATATATTGTCTAAAATTACAATAATTGCCACTGGATGGGGCTCTTCCACTGTAGCACATATCACTTTATAGTTATTCACCGCTATTTTGGGTATATGTATTTGTTGTGTTTAAATGTCATTAAATGTCCTGAGGACGCCATCATCCTGGCCAAACACGTCGGGGGGGGGGGGGGGGGGGGCTATTATCCTCTTTTCAGACAGCAATGATGTGCTGTGTAGGGATCAGCTCACATGTCCATTACCTGTTACACAGTGAGGAGAAAACTATTCTCAGACAGGGGGCGCTCTAGTGGATCTACACACCAGTGACCTGGAAGTCATCCAGCGCTAGCACACTGCTACATCACTGATCACACCTATAGCAACTAATAAGAACATTACTCATCTAATACATAGACGGATCAGAACCATTCCACTGGCGACCCCTAGTGGTTCCCCCTGTATTGGACTGACACGAGAGACATAACAATAGATCCTACGCCATGGATTTGGAGAAATTTTAATTGTGTGTTTTCGAATAGGTTTCAATAATCCAAATAAGACCGTGTAATGCTGGAACGTATTAAAAGTTACGTTTTAGACCAATGGGTCTCAGTGAGGTCCCAGGGACCTTTATTGTAAATAACTAATCTGTGTGTATGGACCCAGTCACATAACACATCCACGTTTAGTACTTGCCCCTGACCACACGTCACACCGCGCCCCACCCGACCACACGTCCCCCTGACAGACGTCACACCGCGCCCCACCCGACCACACGTCCCCCTGATCAGACGTCACACCGCGCCCAGCTGACCACACGTCCCCCTGACCGCACGTCACACCATGCCCACCCGACCACACATCCCCCTGACCGCACGTCACACCATGCCCCACCCGACCACACGTCCCCCTGACCACACGTCCCCCTGACAGACGTCACACCATGCCCCACCCGACCACACGTCCCCTGACCACACGTCCCCCTGACCAGACGTCACACCATGCCCCACCCGACCACACGTCCCCCTGACCAGACGTCCCCCTGACCAGACGTCACAACATGCCCCACCCGACCACACGTCCCCGACCACACGTCACACCATGCCCCACCCGACCACACGTCCCCCCGACCACACGTCACACCATGCCCCACCCGACCACACGTCCCCCCGACCACACGTCACACCATGCCCCACCCGACCACACGTCCCCCCGACCAGACGTCACACCATGCCCCACCCGACCACCGTCCCCTGACCAGACGTCACACCATGCCCCACCCGACCACACGGCACAACATGCCCCACCCAACCACACGTCCCCCCTGACCACACGTCACACCGCGCCCCAGCTGACCACACGTCACACCATGCCCCACCCGACCACACGTCCCCCTGACCAGACGTCACACCATGCCCCACACGTCCCCCCGACCACACGGCACAACATGCCCCACCCAACCACACGTCCCCCCTGACCACACGTCACACCGCGCCCAGCTGACCACCGTCACACCGCGCCCCACCCGACCACATGTCCCCCTGACCAGACGTCACACCATGCCCCACCCGACCACACGTCCCCCTGACCAGACGTCACACCATGCCCCACCCGACCACACGTCCCCCTGACCAGACGTCACACCATGCCCCACCCGACCACACGTCCCCCTGACCAGACGTCACACCATGCCCCACCCGACCACACGTCCCCCTGACCAGACGTCACACCATGCCCCACCCGACCACACGTCCCCCTGACCAGACGTCACACCATGCCCCACCCGACCACACGTCCCCCTGACCACCCGACACACCATGCCCCACCCGACCACACGTCCCCCTGACCAGACGTCACACCATGCCCCACCCGACCACACGTCACACCGCGCCCCACCCGACCACACGTCACACCGCGCCCCACCCGACCACACGTCCCCCTGACCAGACGTCACACCATGCCCCACCCGACCACACGTCCCCCTGACCACACGTCACACCATGCCCCACCCGACCACACGTCCCCCTGACCACCCGACACACCATGCCCCACCCGACCACACGTCCCCCCTGACCAGACGTCACAACATGCCCCACCCGACCACACCCGACCACACGTCACACCATGCCCCACCCGACCACACGTCCCCCCGACCACACGTCACACCATGCCCCACCCGACCACACGTCCCCCCGACCACACGGCACAACATGCCCCACCCGACCACACGTCCCCCCTGACCACACGTCACACCGCGCCCCACCCGACCACACGTCCCCTTGACCACACGTCACACCGCGCCCCACCCGACCACACGTCCCCCTGACCAGACGTCACACCATGCCCCAACCGACCACACGTCCCCCCGACCACTCGTCACACCATGCCCCACCCGACCACACGTCCCCCTGACCAGACGTCACACCATGCCCCACCCGACCACACGTCCCCCTGACCAGACGTCACACCATGCCCCACCCGACCACACGTCCCCCGACCAACCGGCACACCGCGCCCCACCCGACCACACGTCCCCCCGACCACACGTCACACCACGCCCCACCCGACCACACGTCCCCTGACCACCCCGGCATACCATGCCCCACCCGACCACACGTCACACCGCGCCCCAGCTGACCACACGTCCCCCTGACCAGACGTCACACCGCGCCCCAGCTGACCACACGTCACACCATGCCCCACCCGACCACACGTCCCCCTGACCACACGTCACACCATGCCCCACCCGACCACACGTCCCCCTGACCACACGTCACACCATGCCCCACCCAACTACACGTCCCCCTGACCACCCGGCACAACATGCCCCACCCAACTAGACGTCCCCCTGACTAGACGTCACACCATGCCCCACCCGACCACCCGGCATACTATGCCCCACCCGACCACACGTCCCCCTGACCACCCGGCACAACATGCCCCACACAACCAGACGTCTCCCTGACTAGACGTCACACCATGCCCCACCCGACCACACGGCACAACATGCCCCACCCAACTAGACGTCCCCCTGACCACACGTCACACCGCGCCCCACCCGACCACACGCCCCCTGACCACACGTCACACCGCGCCCCACCCGACCACACGCCCCCCTGACCACACGTCACACCGCGCCCCACCCGACCACACATCCCCCCGACCACACGTCCCCCTGACCACCCGGCACACCGCGCCCCACCCGACCACACGTCCCCCTGACCACCCGGCACACCGCGCCCCACCCGACCACACGTCCCCCTGACCACACGTCACACCGCGCCCCACCCGACCACACGTCCCCCTGACCACACGGCACACCGCGCCCCACCCGACCCCCTGACCACCCGGCACACCGCGCCCCACCCGACCACCCGTCACACCGCGCCCCACCCGACCACACGTCCCCCTGACCACCCGGCACACCGCGCCCCACCCGACCACACGTCCCCCTGACCACCCGGCACACCGCGCCCCACCCGACCACACGTCCCCCTGACCACCCGGCACACCGCGCCCCACCCGACCACACGTCCCCCTGACCACCCGGCACAACATGCCCCACCCAACTAGACGTCCCCCTGACTAGACGTCACACCATGCCCCACCCGACCACACGTTCCCCTGACCACACGTCACACCGCGCCCACCCGACCACACGCCCCCCTGACCACACGTCACACCGCGCCTCACCCGACCACACGTCCCCCTGACCACCCGGCCCCACGTCCCCCTGACCACACGTCCCCCTGACCACCCGGCACAACATGCCCCACCCAACTAGACGTCCCCCTGACCACCCGGCACACCATGCCCCACCCGACCACACGTCCCCCCGACCACACGGCACAACATGCCCCACCCAACTAGACGTCCCCCTGACCACACGTCACACCGCGCCCCAGCTGACCACACGTCCCCCTGACCAGACGTCACACCGCGCCCCAGCTGACCACACGTCACAACATGCCCCACCCGACCACACGTCCCCCCGACCACACGGCACAACATGCCCCACCCAACTAGACGTCCCCCTGACCACACGTCACACCGCGCCCCACCCGACCACACGCCCCCCTGACCACACGTCACACCGCGCCCCAGCTGACCACACGTCCCCCTGACCAGACGTCACACCGCGCCCCAGCTGACCACACGTCACACCATGCCCCACCCGACCACACGTCCCCCTGACCACACGTCACACCGCGCCCCAGCTGACCACACGTCCCCCCGACCACCCGGCACACCATTCCCCACCCGACCACACGTCCCCCCGACCACCCGGCACACCGCGCCCCACCCGACCACACGTCCCCCCGACCACCCGGCACACTGCGCCCCACCAGACCACACGTCCCTCTGACCACCCGGCACACTGCGCCCCACCCGACCACATGTCCCCCTGACCACCCGGCACACCGCGCCCCACCCGACCACACGTCCCCCTGACCACACGTCCCCCTGACCACCCGGCACACCATGCCCCACCCGACCACACGTCCCCCTGACCACCCGGCACAACATGCCCCAGCCGACCAGACGTCCCCCCACGCCCCAGCTGGCCACACGTCCCCCTGACCAGACGTCACACCGTGCCCCAGCTGACCACACGTCCCCCTGACCAGATGTCACACCGCGCCCCAGCTGACCACACGTCTCCCTGACCAGACGTCACACCGCGCCCCACCCGACCACACGTCCCCCTGACCACACGTCCCCCTGACCACCCGGCACACCATGCCCCACCCGACCACACGTCCCCTGACCACCCGGCACACCATGCCCCACCCGACCACACGTCCCCCTGACCACCCGGCACAACATGCCCCAGCCGACCAGACGTCCCCCCACGCCCCAGCTGGCCACACGTCCCCCTGACCAGACGTCACACCGTGCCCCAGCTGACCACACGTCCCCCTGACCAGACGTCACACCGCGCCCCAGCTGACCACACGTCTCCCTGACCAGACGTCACACCGCGCCCCACCCGACCACACATCCCCCTGACCAGACGTCATACCGCGCCCCAGCTGACCACACGTCCCCCTGACCAGACGTCATACCGCGCCCCAGCTGACCACACCATTTCTGTGACCGGACATGACACCACGCCCCGTACAACAGCACGCCAGATTGCGGACCACATGCCAGACAGCGCCGCTGGTGTCCTGTAGATGATGGTACCGTGTTGCCTGGGTCACGTGTCCATCTCTGGTGACTTCCATACACATCTGCGGAGCACTCACCACGCGCTGCACCTTCCTCACGCTCTTCACCGCTGCTCTACGGATAAATTTGCCGAGGGCCGGGGGCACAGATTCCCCCATCCGGCTCAGATCGGAGGGCGTCATGTTGGCAAAAGCGTGGACCAGGAAGTTCAGCTTCACCGATGGATTCTCCAGACTCTCCCGGATCTTACTGCACGAGGAGACAGTACAGCGTCAGTTGAGGCCACTCGGTTGAGGCCGCACTGCGTGTCCTACCTGCTGAAGTAACTGGCAGCTTGTGCATCAGAGTCGTACGGCCGCAGTCTATCATGGACGTAGCGCAGATCATCCACCGAGCGCAGCTCCGGGAGCCCAGCCTGCAGCATCTGCCAGAGGATAGACTCCATTACTGTCAGTCCTCACTGTGGCTCTGGAATCGTATTCATGGACTGCGAGAGGCCACGGTGATCACAGCACAGAAGATGCATCAACCTGTGATGTCAGCAGAAAAGCCACTACATCTGTGGGGGCGGGATCTAAAATCTAATGGGAGGAGTCAATGGTTCACCACATTGTGCCGGATGTACCTCAGAGGAGTCCACCAGGAGGAAGACCAGAGCCGGCCATGACAGAGGGAGGGAGGAGGAGAGGGAGGGAGGAGGAGAGGGAGGGAGGGAGGAGGAGAGGGAGGGAGGAGGAGAGGGAGGGAGGGAGGGGAGGGAGGGAGGAGGAGAGGGAGGGAGGAGGAGAGGGAGGGAGGGAGGGAGGGAGGAGAGGGAGGGAGGGAGGGAGGGAGGAGAGGGAGGGAGGGAGGAGGAGAGGGAGGAGAGGGAGGGAGGGAGGGAGGAGAGGGAGGGAGGGAGGAGAGGGAGGGAGGGGGAGAGGGAGGGAGGGGGAGAGGGAGGGAGGGAGGAGGAGGGAGGGAGGAGGAGAGGGAGGGAGGGAGGGAGGGAGGGAGGGAGGGAGGGAGGGAGGAGGAGAGGGAGGGAGGGAGGGAGAGGAGAGGGAGGAGGAGAGGGAGGAGGAGAGGGAGGAGGAGAGGGAGGAGGAGAGGGAGGAGGAGAGGGAGGAGGAGAGGGAGGAGGAGAGGGGAGGAGGAGAGGGAGGAGGAGGAGAGGGAGGAGGAGAGGGAGGATGGAGAGGGCGGAGGAGAGGGAGGAGGAGAGGGATGAGAGGGAGGAGGAGAGGGATGAGGAGAGGGATGAGAGGGAGGAGGAGAGGGATGAGAGGGAGGAGGAGAGGGAGGATGGAGGAAGGAGAGGGATGAGAGGGAGGAGAGAGAGGGATGAGAGGGAGGAGAGAGGGATGAGAGGGGGAGGAGGAGACAGAGGGAGGAGGAGGAGGAGGAGGAGGAAAAGGCCATGACAGAGGGAGGAGGAGGAGAGAAAGGCCTGACGAAGGAGGAGGAGGAGGAGAGGAGGAGGAGGGAGGCCATGAAGAGGAGGAGGAGGAGGAGAGGGGACCAGGCCCTGCCCGCCTGCCGCGGCTTAGGCGGAGGCGAGGCCCCGGCCCAGCCCGCGGGCGCCGGCGGCGGCCCCGGCCCTGCCCGCGGGCGCAGGAGGAGGAGGAGGAAAAGGCCATGACAGAGGGAGGAGGAGGCGGAGGAGGAAAAGGGCCATGACAGAGGGAGGAGGAGGAGGAGGAGGAGGAGGAGGAGGAGGAGGACCCGGCCATGACAGAGGGAGGAGGAGGAGGAAAGGCCACGACCGAGGGAGGAGGAGGAGGAGGAGGGAAAAGGCCATGACAGAGGGAGGAGGAGGAGGCGGAGGAAAAGGCCATGGCCAGAGGGAGGGGAGGTGGAAAAGGCCATGACAGAGGGAGGAGGAGGAGGAGGAGGAAAAGGCCATGACAGAGGGAGGAGGAGGAGGAAAAGGCCATGACAGAGGGCGGAGGAGGAGGAAAAAGGCCACGACAGAGGGAGGAGGAGGAGGAGGAAAAGGCCACGACAGAGGGAGGAGGAAAAGGCCCCGACAGAGGGAGGAAGAGGAGGAGGAAAAGGCCACGACAGAGGGAGGAAGAGGAGGAGGAAAGGCCACGACAGAGGGAGGAAGAGGAGGAGGAAAGGCCATGACAGAGGGAGGAGGAGGAGGAAAAGGCCATGACAGAGGGAGGAGGAGGAGGAGGAGGAAAAGGCCATGACAGAGGGAGGAGGAGGAGGAGGAGGAAAAGGCCATGACAGAGGGAGGAGGAGGAGGAGGAGTAAAAGGCCATGACAGAGGGAGGAGGAGGAGGGAAAAGGCCATGACAGAGGGAGGAGGAGGAGGAAAAGGCCATGACAGAGGGAGGAGGAGGAGGAGGAGGAAAAGGCCATGACAGAGGGAGGAGGAGGAGGAGAAAAGGCCATGACAGAGGGAGGAGGAGGAGGAAAAGGCCATGACAGAGGGAGGAGGAGGAGGAGGAAAAGGCCATGACAGAGGGAGGAGGAGGAGGAAGAGGAAAAGGCCATGACAGGGGGAGGAGGAGGAAGAGGAAAAGGCCATGACAGAGGGAGGAGGAGGAAGAGGAAAAGGCCATGACAGAGGGAGGAGGAGGAAGAGGAAAAGGCCATGACAGAGGGAGGAGGAGGAAGAGGAAAAGGCCATGACAGAGGGAGGAGGAGGAAGAGGAAAAGGCCATGACAGAGGGAGGAGGAGGAAGAGGAAAAGGCCATGACAGAGGGAGGAGGAGGAGGAAGAGGAAAAGGCCATGACAGAGGGAGGAGGAGGAGGAAGAGGAAAAGGCCATGACAGAGGGAGGAGGAGGAGGGGGAAAAGGCCATGACAGAGGGAGGAGGAGGAGGGGGAAAAGGCCATGACAGAGGGAGGAGGAGGAGGGAAGAGCCGCCCCTGCCACGGGGGAGTGGGCCCTCATCCTCTGGGGCGTCGCCCCCCGCAGCAGAGGTGGCGCTGTGAGCAGTATATACATTGCTGGTATATATATATAAATGTGTGCAGTATATACACATTGCTGGTATATATATATATATGTATATATAAATGTGTGCAGTATATACACATTGCTGGTATTTATATATATGTATATATAAATGTGTGCATTATATACACATTGCTGGTATATATGTATATATAAATGTGTGCAGTATATACACATTGCTGGTATATATGTATATATAAATGTGTGCAGTGTATACACATTGCTGGTATATATGTATATATAAATGTGTGCAGTATATACACATTGCTGGTATATATATATATAAGTATATATATAAATGTGTGCAGTATATACACATTGCTGGTATATATATATAAGTATATATATAAATGTGTGCAGTATATACACATTGCTGGTATATATATGTATATATAAATGTGTGCATTATATACACATTGCTGGTATATATGTATATATAAATGTGTGCAGTATATACACATTGCTGGTATATATATATATAAGTATATATATAAATGTGTGCAGTATATACACATTGCTGGTATATATATGTATATATAAATGTGTGCAGTATATACACATTGCTGGTATATATATATATAAGTATATATATAAATGTGTGCAGTGTATACACATTGCTGGTATATATATATAAGTATATATATAAATGTGTGCAGTATATACACATTGCTGGTATATATATATAAGTATATATATAAATGTGTGCAGTATATACACATTGCTGGTATATATATGTATATATAAATGTGTGCATTATATACACATTGCTGGTATATATGTATATATAAATGTGTGCAGTATATACACATTGCTGGTATATATATATATAAGTATATATATAAATGTGTGCAGTATATACACATTGCTGGTATATATATGTATATATAAATGTGTGCAGTATATACACATTGCTGGTATATATATATATATAAGTATATATATAAATGTGTGCATTATATACACATTGCTGGTATATATATATAAGTATATATATAAATGTGTGCAGTATATACACATTGCTGGTATATATATATATATATATATATGTATATGGTAGCAAACAAGGAAGAACGATCCAGCGTCTCAGGGGAATATGATGCTAAAAATTTCTTTTATTGAAGTTCCAAAAAACATAAAATCGTTAGGCAAGATACACAGCCTCTACTTTCATGGTTTGCAGGAAATGACCGACGCGTTTCGCTCAGGTGAGCTTACTCATGGTCTACTTACAAAGTGTGTGTTACAGCTGTCTAAAGATCGCGGTCCCCCTCGGCGTGTGACGTCACAATCACATGATACATGACCATGCGAGTGACGTCATGGTCACGTGACCCGCGTCACATGACCCAGGAAGCTATAGTTTGCTATATGTTGCCATTGTTTGCTATATGTTGTAACAAACGCGATGGGTTTAATGTCAGATAAACCGTCACAGTTATTATGTTATTAGACAAATTGTATTATCTGATTATCTTCTGACAACCCCTTGGTTTCTGTACTGTGCTATATGTTTCTCCTATAGTTCTTAAGGGAATTGGAAAAAATGTAATTATTTGCCGTTTGCTTTGTTTCCCCTTGTCATCTGTAGCTTTTCCATGTGTTTCACATGTTAAACTGCTGTGTATGCATGTATCCACAAAATGCATCACCTACCTTACAAGTTTTTATATGTATATACCAACACTTACTTTCTATACAATCGCGGCCTTCCGGGGGCGGAGCTTCCTGGGTCATGTGACGCGGGTCACGTGACCGTGACGTCACTCGCATGGTCATGTATCATGTGATTGTGACGTCACACGCCAAGGGGGACCGCGATCTTTAAATAGCTGTAACACACACTTTGTAAGTAGACCATGAGTAAGCTCACCTGAGCGAAACGCGTCGGTCATTTCCTGCAAACCATGAAAGTAGAGGCTGTGTATCTTGCCTAACGATTTTATGTTTTTTGGAACTTCAATAAAAGAAATTTTTAGCATCATATTCCCCTGAGACGCTGGATCGTTCTTCCTTGTTTGCTACCAGATCACAGACCCTCAGCCCGTGGGGTTTACCTCGTTATCCGTGCGACTAAAGGGGTTTTCTACAGAAGGTGAGCTGAACTTCTTTTGACTCATATATATATGTATATATATAAATGTGTGCAGTATATACACATTGCTGGTATACATGTATATATATAAATGTGTGCAGTATATACACATTGCTGGTATATATGTATATATATATAAATGTGTGCAGTATATACACATTGCTGGTATATATGTATATATATAAATGTGTGCAGTATATACACATTGCTGGTATATATGTATATACAGGCGGTCCCCTACTTAAGGACACCCGACTTACAGACAACCCATAGTTACAGACGGACCCCTCTGCCCACTGTGACCTCTGGTGAAGCTCTCTGGATGCTTTACTATAGTCCCAGACTGCAATGATCAGCTGTAAGATGTCTGTAATGAAGCTTTATTGATAATTCTTGGTCCAATTACACCAAAATTTTGGTCACTGGGGCAAAAGAAAAAAAATTGTCTAGAACTTCCATTATAAAATATACAGTTTCGACTTACATACAAATTCAACTTAAGAACAAACCTCCAGACCCTATCTTGTATGTAACCCGGGGACTGCCTGTATATAAATGTGTGCAGTATATACACATTGCTGGTATATATATGTATATATAAATGTGTGCAGTATATACACATTGCTGGTATATATATGTATATATAAATGTGTGCAGTATATACACATTGCTGGTATATATATGTATATATAAATGTGTGCAGTATATACACATTGCTGGTATATATAT
Organism: Engystomops pustulosus; assembly: GCF_040894005.1. Classification (NCBI taxonomy): domain Eukaryota; kingdom Metazoa; phylum Chordata; class Amphibia; order Anura; family Leptodactylidae; genus Engystomops; species Engystomops pustulosus. Next base: position 33,631 of record NW_027285139.1, read on the forward strand.
GTATATATAAATGTGTGCAGTATATACACATTGCTGGTATATATATGTATATATAAATGTGTGCAGTATATACACATTGCTGGTATATATATGTATATATAAATGTGTGCAGTATATACACATTGCTGGTATATATATGTATATATAAATGTGTGCAGTATATACACATTGCTGGTATATATATGTATATATAAATGTGTGCAGTATATACACATTGCTGGTATATATGTATATATATAAATGTGTGCAGTATATACACATTGCTGGTATATATGTATATATATATATATAAATGTGTGCAGTATATACACATTGCTGGTATATATATGTATATATAAATGTGTGCAGTATATACACATTGCTGGTATATATATGTATATATAAATGTGTGCAGTATATACACATTGCTGGTATATATATGTATATATAAATGTGTGCAGTATATACACATTGCTGGTATATATATGTATATATAAATGTGTGCAGTATATACACATTGCTGGTATATACGTATATATATAAATGTGTGCAGTGTATACACATTGCTGGTATATATGTATATATATAAATGTGTGCAGTATATACACATTGCTGGTATATACGTATATATATATATATATATATATAAATGTGTGCAGTGTATACACATTGCTGGTATATATTTATATATTAAATGTGTGCAGTGTATACACATTGCTGGTATATATTTATATATTAAATGTGTGCAGTGTATACACATTGCTGGTATATATATAAATGTGTGCAGTATATACACATTGCAGGTATATATGTATATATATAAATGTGTGCAGTATATACACATTGCTGGTATATATGTATATATATAAATGTGTGCAGTATATACACATTGCTGGTATATATATGTATATATAAATGTGTGCAGTATATACACATTGCTGGTATATATATGTATATATAAATGTGTGCAGTATATACACATTGCTGGTATATATATATGTATATATAAATGTGTGCAGTATATACACATTGCTGGTATATATATATGTATATATATATATATAAATAAATGTGTGCAGTATATACACATTGCTGGTATATATATGTATATATAAATGTGTGCAGTATATACACATTGCTGGTATATATATGTATATATAAATGTATATATATATATAAATGTGTGCAGTATATACACATTGCTGGTATATATGTAAATGTGTGCAGTATATACACATTGCTGGTATATATATGTATATATAAATGTGTGCAGTATATACACATTGCTGGTATATATATGTATATATATAAATAAATGTGAGCAGTGTATACACATTGCTGGTATATATATGTATATATAAACGTGTGCAGTATATACACATTGCTGGTATATATGTATATATATATATATAAACGTGTGCAGTATATACACATTGCTGGTATATATGTATATATATATATATAAATGTGTGCAGTATATACACATTGCTGGTATATATATATGTATATATAAATGTGTGCAGTATATACACATTGCTGGTATATATATATGTATATATATATATATATATATATATATATATATAAATGTTTGCAGTATATACACATTGCTGGTATATATATGTATATATAAATGTATATATATATATATATATATAAATGTGTGCAGTATATACACATTGCTGGTATATATGTAAATGTGTGCAGTATATACACATTGCTGGTATATATATGTATATATAAATGTGTGCAGTATATACACATTGCTGGTATATATATGTATATATATAAATAAATGTGTGCAGTGTATACACATTGCTGGTATATATATATATGTATATATAAACGTGTGCAGTATATACACATTGCTGGTATATATGTATATATATATAAACGTGTGCAGTATATACACATTGCTGGTATATATGTATATATATATATATAAATGTGTGCAGTATATACACATTGCTGGTATATATATATGTATATATATATATATATATATATATATATATATATATATAAATGTTTGCAGTATATACACATTGCTGGTATATATATATATATATATATATATATATATATATAAATGTGTGCAGTATATACACATTGCTGGTATATATATGTATATATATAAATGTGTGCAGTATATACACATTGCTGGTATATATATGTATATATATAAATGTGTGCAGTATATACACATTGCTGGTATATATATGTATATATATAAATGTGTGCAGTATATACACATTGCTGGTATATATGTATATATATAAATGTGTGCAGTGTATACACATTGCTGGTATATATGTATATATTAAATGTGTGCAGTGTATACACATTGCTGGTATATATGTATATATTAAATGTGTGCAGTGTATACACATTGCTGGTATATATGTATATATATATAAATGTGTGCAGTATATACACATTGCTGGTATATACGTATATATATAAATGTGTGCAGTGTATACACATTGCTGGTATATATGTATATATATAAATGTGTGCAGTATATACACATTGCTGGTATATACGTATATATATATATATATAAATGTGTGCAGTGTATACACATTGCTGGTATATATTTATATATTAAATGTGTGCAGTGTATACACATTGCTGGTATATATTTATATATTAAATGTGTGCAGTGTATACACATTGCTGGTATATATATAAATGTGTGCAGTATATACACATTGCTGGTATATATGTATATATATAAATGTGTGCAGTATATACACATTGCTGGTATATATGTATATATATAAATGTGTGCAGTATATACACATTGCTGGTATATATATATGTATATATAAATGTGTGCAGTATATACACATTGCTGGTATATATATATGTATATATAAATGTGTGCAGTATATACACATTGCTGGTATATATATATGTATATATAAATGTGTGCAGTATATACACATTGCTGGTATATATATATGTATATATAAATGTGTGCAGTATATACACATTGCTGGTATATATATATGTATATATAAATGTGTGCAGTATATACACATTGCTGGTATATATATATGTATATATATATATATATATATATATATATATAAATAAATGTGTGCAGTATATACACATTGCTGGTATATATATGTATATATAAATGTGTGCAGTATATACACATTGCTGGTATATATAAATGTATATATATATATATATATATATATATATATATATATATATATATATATATATATATATATATATAAATGTGTGCAGTATATACACATTGCTGGTATATATATGTATATATAAATGTGTGCAGTATATACACATTGCTGGTATATATATGTATATATATAAATAAATGTGTGCAGTGTATACACATTGCTGGTATATATATATGTATATATAAACGTGTGCAGTATATACACATTGCTGGTATATATGTATATATATATATAAACGTGTGCAGTATATACACATTGCTGGTATATATGTATATATATATATATATAAACGTGTGCAGTATATACACATTGCTGGTATATATATATGTATATATAAATGTGTGCAGTATATACACATTGCTGGTATATATATATGTATATATATATATATATATATATAAATGTTTGCAGTATATACACATTGCTGGTATATATATGTATATATAAATGTGTGCAGTATATACACATTGCTGGTATATATGTATATATATAAATGTGTGCAGTATATACACATTGCTGGTATATATGTATATATATAAATGTGTGCAGTATATACACATTGCTGGTATATATATGTATATATATATATATATATAAATGTGTGCAGTATATACACATTGCTGGTATATATATGTATATATATAAATGTGTGCAGTATATACACATTGCTGGTATATATATGTATATATATAAATGTGTGCAGTATATACACATTGCTGGTATATATGTATATATATAAATGTGTGCAGTGTATACACATTGCTGGTATATATGTATATATTAAATGTGTGCAGTGTATACACATTGCTGGTATATATGTATATATTAAATGTGTGCAGTGTATACACATTGCTGGTATATATGTATATATAAATGTGTGCAGTGTATACACATTGCTGGTATATATGTATATATTAAATGTGTGCAGTGTATACACATTGCTGGTATATATGTATATATATATAAATGTGTGCAGTATATACACATTGCTGGTATATATGTATATATATAAATGTGTGCAGTATATACACATTGCTGGTATATATATATGTATATATATAAATGTGTGCAGTATATACACATTGCTGGTATATATGTATATATATATAAATGTGTGCAGTATATACACATTGCTGGTATATATGTATATATATAAATGTGTGCAGTATATACACATTGCTGGTATATATATGTATATATATATAAATGTGTGCAGTATATACACATTGCTGGTATATATATGTATATATATATAAATGTGTGCAGTATACAACTATAATACTTTTCCAGTTAAGTGAAGTATTTGTTGCAGTTGCTTTCTGAAAAATAGTAGAGCTTAGATACCCCGAGTATCACTCTTAATTGTGAGATCCAACTAATGGTGGAGGGATGGAATTCGGGTGTGAATTTCATACTTTAATCATTGTGGTTCAACATATCTACAAATTTGAAGACGACGCCCCCCCCACTCCCCTCCCAGAGGAAGAGGACGACGCCCCCCACTCCCCTCCCAGAGGAAGAGGACGACGCCCCCCCACTCCCCTCCCAGAGGAAGAGGACGACACCCCCCCACTCCCCTCCCAGAGGAAGAGGACGACGCCCCCCCACTCCCCTCCCAGAGGAAGAGGACGACACCCCCCCACTCCCCTCCCAGAGGAGGATGAGGAAGACGCCCCCCCCACTCCCCTCCCAGAGGAGGATGAGGACGACGCCCCCCCCACTAACCTCCCAGAGGAGGATGAGGACGACGCCCCCCCACTCCCCTCCCAGAGGAGGATGAGGACGACGCCCCCCCACTCCCTTCCCAGAGGATGATGAGGACGACGCCCCCCCACTCCCTTCCCAGAGGATGATGAGGGCGACGCCCCCCCCACTCCCTTCCCAGAGGATGATGAGGGCGACGCCCCCCCCACTCCCCTCCCAGAGGATGATGAGGGCGACGCCCTCCCACTCCCCTCCCAGAGGAGGATGAGGACGACGCCCCCCCTCACTCCCTTCCCAGAGGATGAGGACGACGCCCCCCCTCACTCCCTTCCCAGAGGATGAGGACGACGCCCCCCCCACTCCCTTTCCAGAGGATGATGAGGACGACGCCCCCCCACTCCCCTCCCAGAGGATGAGGACGACGCCCCCCCCCCACTCCCTTCCCAGAGGATGAGGACGACGCCCCCCCATTCCCCTCCCAGAGGATGAGGACGACGCCCCCCACTCCCCTCCCAGAGGATGATGAGGACGACGCCCCCCATTCCCCTCCCAGAGGATGAGGACGACGCCCCCCACTCCCCTCCCAGAGGATGAGGACGACGCCCCCAAAACAAAATGTTATCAGTGCAGAACAGGTTCACCTCGTGGAAAACTAATTCCCACCACCCAAGTAATAAGTTGGTGTAATGTGCGCACAATCCGTGCCCATGGCGGTACCTGATGGGAAAGGTCCAGCGGAGCAGAAAATAATTCTGTGTAAGAACTGGAGAAGTGTCAGAGTAAAGGGATGGAGATCCAGTACGACCTTCATCAGACGGGCGCCGGGGGAAACGGCTTATCCACAGGAAGGATTTCCATCTTATTCCCACTAAGAGGAAAGGTTTCAGTGAGGATCGGCAATCCCACCTTTATTGTATAAAGTGTTTATGAACCAAGGACCGAGTCAGTTAATAAGCCCATTGCTACATAATTAGTATATACATTGCTGTTCTATATGTGCAGTATATACATTGCTGTTCTATATGTGCAGTATATACATTGCTGTTCTATATGTCTGTGTGTGTGCAGTATATACATTGCCGGTATATATAATGTGTGGGGTATATACATTGCCGGTATATATAATGTGTGGGGTATATACATTGCCGGTATATATAATGTGTGGGGTATATACATTGCCGGTATATATAATGTGTGGGGTATATACATTGCCGGTATATATAATGTGTGGGGTATATACATTGCCGGTATATATAATGTGTGGGGTATATACATTGCCGGTATATATAATGTGTGGGGTATATACATTGCCGGTATATATAATGTGTGGGGTATATACATTGCCGGTATATATAATGTGTGGGGTATATACATTGCCGGTATATATAATGTGTGGGGTATATACATTGCCGGTATATATAATGTGTGGGGTATATACATTGCCGGTATATATAATGTGTGGGGTATATACATTGCCGGTATATATAATGTGTGGGGTATATACATTGCTGGTATATATAATGTGTGTGCAGTATATACATTGCCGGTATATATATAATGTGTGTGCAGTATATACATTGCCGGTATATATAATGTGTGTGCGGTATATACATTGCCGGTATATATAATGTGTGTGCAGTATATACATTGCCGGTATATATAATGTGTGTGCAGTATATACATTGCCGGTATATATAATGTGAGGGGTATATACATTGCTGGTATATATAATGTGTGTGCAGTATATACATTGCCGGTATATATAATGTGAGGGGTATATACATTGCTGGTATATATAATGTGTGTGCAGTATATACATTGCTGGTATATATAATGTGTGGGGTATATACATTGCTGGTATATATAATGTGTGTGCAGTATATACATTGCCGGTATATATAATGTGTGTGCGGTATATACATTGCCGGTATATATAATGTGTGTGCAGTATATACATTGCCGGTATATATAATGTGTGTGCAGTATATACATTGCCGGTATATATAATGTGAGGGGTATATACATTGCTGGTATATATAATGTGTGTGCAGTATATACATTGCCGGTATATATAATGTGAGGGGTATATACATTGCTGGTATATATAATGTGTGTGCAGTATATACATTGCTGGTATATATAATGTGTGGGGTATATACATTGCTGGTATATATAATGTGTGTGCAGTATATACATTGCTGGTATATATAATGTGTGTGCAGTATATACATTGCCGGTATATATAATGTGTGTGCAGTATATACATTGCCGGTATATATATAATGTGTGTGCAGTATATACATTGCCGGTATATATAATGTGTGTGCAGTATATACATTGCCGGTATATATAATGTGTGTGCAGTATATACATTGCCGGTATATATAATGTGTGTGCAGTATATACATTGCCGGTATATATAATGTGTGTGCAGTATATACATTGCCGGTATATATAATGTGTGGGGTATATACATTGCCGGTATATATAATGTGTGTGCAGTATATACATTGCCGGTATATATAATGTGTGGGGTATATACATTGCTGGTATATATGTGTGGGGTATATACATTGCCGGTATATATAATGTGTGGGGTATATACATTGCTGGTATATATAATGTGAGGGGTATATACATTGCTGGTATATATAATGTGTGGGGTATATACATTGCTGGTATATATAATGTGTGGGGTATATACATAGCTGGTATATATAATGTGTGGGGTATATACATTGCTGGTATATATAATGTGAGGGGTATATACATTGCTGGTATATATAATGTGTGGGGTATATACATTGCTGGTATATATAATGTGAGGGGTATATACATTGCTGGTATATATAATGTGAGGGGTATATACATTGCTGGTATATATAATGTGTGGGGTATATACATTGCTGGTATATATAATGTGAGGGGTATATACATTGCTGGTATATATAATGTGTGGGGTATATACATTGCTGGTATATATAATGTGAGGGGTATATACATTGCTGGTATATATAATGTGAGGGGCATATACATTGCTGGTATATATAATGTGAGGGGTATATACATTGCTGGTATATATAATGTGTGGGGTATATACATTGCTGGTATATATAATGTGAGGGGTATATACATTGCTGGTATATATAATGTGTGGGGTATATACATTGCTGGTATATATAATGTGAGGGGTATATACATTGCTGGTCTATATAATGTGAGGGGTATATACATTGCTGGTCTATATAATGTGAGGGGTATATACATTGCTGGTCTATATAATGTGAGGGGTATATACATTGCTGGTCTATATAATGTGAGGGGTATATACATTGCTGGTCTATATAATGTGAGGGGTATATACATTGCTGGTCTATATAATGTGAGGGGTATATACATTGCTGGTCTATATAATGTGAGGGGTATATACATTGCTGGTCTATATAATGTGTGGGTATATACATTGCTGGTATATATAATGTGAGGGGTATATACATTGCTGGTCTATATAATGTGAGGGGTATATACATTGCTGGTCTATATAATGTGAGGGGTATATACATTGCTGGTCTATATAATGTGTGGGGTATATACATTGCTGGTATATATAATGTGAGGGGTATATACATTGCTGGTATATATAATGTGTGTGAAATTTATATTACATTTTTGTCCTCAGGATCGGCTCTGATATTACAGAGGGGGGGGGGGGGGTTATGTTTGCGTTTTAGCCTAGTACAGCATAATGTATGACCCCTGTTATAAGCCATCACTGCCAGGCATGAAGGGCCGTGTATGGGGCCACTCACCAGCTCCAGGAGGGTGCAGAGGCCGGCACCATGGGTCCACTCACCAGCTCCAGGAGGGTGCAGGGGCTGGCACCCTGAGGTTACTACTCAGCAACCCCAGGAGGGTGCAGGGGCTGGCACCATAAGGCTACTGCTCAGCAACCCCAGGAGGGTGCAGGGGCTGGCACCCTGAGGCTACTACTCAGCAACCCCAGGAGGGTGCAGGGGCTGGCACCCTGAGGCTACTACTCAGCAACCCCAGGAGGGTGCAGGGGCTGGCACCCTAAGGCTACTGCTCAGCAACCCCAGGAGGGTGCAGGGGCTGGCACCCTGAGGCTACTACTCAGCAACCCCAGGAGGGTGCAGGGGCTAGCACCCTGAGGCTACTACTCAGCAACCCCAGGAGGGTGCAGGGGCTGGCACCATGGGTCCACTCACCAGCTCCAGGAGGGTGCAGGGGCTGGCACCCTGAGGCTACTACTCAGCAACCCCAGGAGGGTGCAGGGGCTGGCACCCTGAGGCTACTACTCAGCAACCCCAGGAGGGTGCAGGGGCTGGCACCCTGAGGCTACTACTCAGCAACCCCAGGAGGGTGCAGGGGCTGGCACCCTGAGGCTACTGCTCAGCAACCCCAGGAGGGTGCAGGGGCTGGCACCCTGAGGCTACTACACAGCAACCCCAGGAGGGTGCAGGGGCTGGCACCCTGAGGCTACTACTCAGCAACCCCAGGAGGGTGCAGGGGCTGGCACCCTAAGGCTACTACTCATCAACCCCAGGAGGGTGCAGGGGCTAGCACCCTGAGGCTACTACTCAGCAACCCCAGGAGGGTGCAGGGGCTGGCACCCTGAGGCTACTACTCAGCAACCCCAGGAGGGTGCAGGGGCTGGCACCCTGAGGCTACTACTCAGCAACCCCAGGAGGGTGCAGGGGCTGGCACCCTGAGGCTACTACTCAGCAACCCCAGGAGGGTGCAGGGGGCTGGCACCCTGAGGCTACTACTCAGCAACCCCAGGAGGGTGCAGGGGCTGGCACCCTGAGGCTACTACTCAGCAACCCCAGGAGGGTGCAGGGGCTGGCACCCTGAGGCTACTACACAGCAACCCCAGGAGGGTGCAGGGGCTGGCACCCTGAGGCTACTACTCACCAGCTCCAAGAGGGTGCAGGGGCTGGCACCCCGGGGCCGCTCGCCAGCTCCAGGAGGGTGCAGGGGCTGGCACCCCGGGGCCACTCACCAGCTCCAGGAGGGTGCAGGGGCTGGCACCCTGAGGCTACTACTCAGCAACCCCAGGAGGGTGCGGGGGCTGGCACCCTGAGGCTACTACTCAGCAACCCCAGGAGGGTGCGGGGGCTGGCACCCTGAGGCTACTACTCAGCAACCCCAGGAGGGTGCAGGGGCTGGCACCCTGAGGCTACTACTCAGCAACCCCAGGAGGGTGCAGGGGCTGGCACCCTGAGGCTACTACTCAGCAACCCCAGGAGGGTGCAGGGGCTGGCACCCTGAGGCTACTACTCAGCAACCCCAGGAGGGTGCAGGGGCTGGCACCCCGGGGCCACTCACCAGCTCCAGGAGGGTGCAGGGGCTGGCACCCTGGGGCCACTCACCAGCTCCAGGAGGGTGCAGGGGCTGGCACCCTGAGGCTACTACTCAGCAACCCCAGGAGGGTGCAGGGGCTGGCACCCTGAGGCTACTACTCAGCAACCCCAGGAGGGTGCAGGGGCTGGCACCCTGAGGCTACTACTCAGCAACCCCAGGAGGGTGCAGGGGCTGGCACCCCGGGGCCACTCACCAGCTGCAGTAGGGTGCAGGGGGTGGCACCATGGGGCCACTCACCAGCTCCAGGAGGGTGATGATGAGGGTGCTGTGCCTGCGGAGGATGTTGTAGGCGCTGCAGCAGAGCTCCACAAACTCCTGGGCGCGATGCGGACTCCTCCCCTCCTGAGTAATGAAAGCTTCCATCTCGCTGGTGAATATGAAGGGCGCCCGATCCCTGCAACACGGAGAGCGCAACGTGACAGAGAGGAGCACTGCAGGGCATTGTGGGTAACTGCATGAACCATGAATAGATCAGGAGTCACATGGGAGGAGACTTCTCACCTTTTTATCTTTCCAAACATCTGGGCGTTGCCCATGATCTTCCCGAAGTCGATGTGGAACATGTGGGCGGAGCTTGTCAGCATGATGTTATCATTGTGGCGGTCACCAACGCCGAGAACGAACGTCACAACGCACCAACCGGCGCACGAGTACAGGAAGTTGTCAGGTGCCTGAGGAGGCAAGAGGGGGGGTCAGACTAAGAGAGTTAGGTTGTGTCCTCCTGCCCACCCTTCTGGCCGTGCCCGCCGCACCTACAGACCCTGCCCCCTGCACCTACAGACCCTGCCGGCCGTGCCCCCTGCACCTACAGACCCTGCCCCCTGCACCTACAGACCCTGCCCCCTGCACCTACAGACCCTGCCGGCCGTGCCCGCTGCACCTACAGACCCTGCCCCATGCACCTACAGACCCTGCCGGCCGTGCCCGCTGCACCTACAGACCCTGCCCCCTGCACCTACAGACCCTGCCGGCCGTGCCCGCTGCACCTACAGACCCTGCCCCCTGCACCTACAGACCCTGCCGGCCGTGCCCCCTGCACCTACAGACCCTGCCGGCCGTGCCCGCTGCACCTACAGACCCTGCCCCCTGCACCTACAGACCCTGCCGGCCGTGCCCCCTGCACCTACAGACCCTGCCCCCTGCACCTACAGACCCTGCCCCCTGCACCTACAGACCCTGCCGGCCGTGCCCGCTGCACCTACAGACCCTGCCCCATGCACCTACAGACCCTGCCGGCCGTGCCCGCTGCACCTACAGACCCTGCCCCCTGCACCTACAGACCCTGCCGGCCGTGCCCGCTGCACCTACAGACCCTGCCCCCTGCACCTACAGACCCTGCCGGCCGTGCCCCCTGCACCTACAGACCCTGCCGGCCGTGCCCGCTGCACCTACAGACCCTGCCCCCTGCACCTACAGACCCTGCCGGCCGTGCCCGCTGCACCTACAGACCCTGCCCCCTGCACCTACAGACCCTGCCGGCCGTGCCCGCTGCACCTACAGACCCTGCCCCCTGCACCTACAGACCCTGCCGGCCGTGCCCGCTGCACCTACAGACCCTGCCCCCTGCACCTACAGACCCTGCCGGCCGTGCCCGCTGCACCTACAGACCCTGCCCCCTGCACCTACAGACCCTGCCGGCCGTGCCCGCTGCACCTACAGACCCTGCCCCCTGCACCTACAGACCCTGCCGGCCGTGCCCCCTGCACCTACAGACCCCTGCCGGCCGTGCCGCTGCACCTACAGACCCTGCCCCCTGCACCTACAGACCCTGCCGGCCGTGCCCGCTGCACCTACAGACCCTGCCCGCTGCACCTACAGACCCTGCCCCCTGCACCTACAGACCCTGCCGGCCGTGCCCGCTGCACCTACAGACCCTGCCCCCTGCACCTACAGACCCTGCCGGCCGTGCCCGCTTCACCTACAGACCCTGGCCGCCCCCCGCCAGACCCTGGCCGCCCCCCGCGCACCCGCCAGACCCTGGCCGCCCCCCGCGCACCCGCCAGACCCTGGCCGCCCCCCGCGCACCCGCCAGACCCTGGCCGCCCCCCGCGCACCCGCCAGACCCTGGCCGCCCCCCGCGCACCCGCCAGACCCTGGCCGCCCCCCGCGCACCCGCCAGACCCTGGCCGCC
>NW_027285139.1:46238-133037 GCF_040894005.1 Engystomops pustulosus
AACAGAGAGAAGACGAGGAGGGAGGGAGGGGGGGAGAACAGAGAGAGAAGACGAGGGAGGGAGGGAGGGAGAACAGAGAGAGAAGACGAGGAGGGAGGGAGGAGGGGGAGAACAGAGAGAGAGACGAGGAGGGAGGAAGGGAGAACAGAGAGAAGACGAGGAGGGAGGGAGGAGAACAGAGAGAGAAGACGAGGAGGGAGGGAGGGGGGAGAACAGAGAGAGAAGACGAGGAGGGAGGGAGGAGGGGGAGACAGAGAGAGAAGACGAGGAGGGAGGGAGGGGGAGAACAGAGAGAGAAGACGAGGAGGGAGGAGGGAGAACAGAGAGAGAAGACGAGGAGGGAGGGAGGGGGGGAGAACAGAGAAGAAGACGAGGAGGGAGGGAGGGAGAACGAGAGAGAAGACGAGGAGGGAGGAGGGAGAACAGAGAGAAGACGAGGAGGGAGGGAGGAGGGGGGGGAACAGAGAGAAGACGAGGAGGGAGGGAGGGGGGAGAACAGAGAGAGAAGACGAGGAGGGAGGAGGGAGGGGGGAGAACAGAGAGAAGACGAGGAGGGAGGGAGGGGGGAGAACAGAGAGAAGACGAGGAGGGAGGGAGGGGGAGAACAGAGAGAAGACGAGGAGGGAGGGAGGGGGGGAGAACAGAGAGAGAAGACGAGGAGGGAGGGAGGGAGAACAGAGAGAGAAGACGAGGAGGGAGGGAGGGAGAACAGAGAGAGAAGACGAGGAGGGAGGGGGGGAGAACAGAGAGAGAAGACGAGGAGGGAGGAGGGAGAACAGAGAGAGAAGACGAGGAGGGAGGGAGGGGGGGAGAACAGAGAGAGAAGACGAGGAGGGAGGAGGGGGAGAACAGAGAGAGAAGACGAGGAGGGAGGGAGGGAGAACAGAGAGAAGACGAGGAGAGGGGGGGGGAGAACAGAGAGAAGACGAGGAGGGAGGGAGGGGGGAGAACAGAGAGAGAAGACGAGGAGGGAGGAAGGAGGGGGGAGAACAGAGAGAAGAAGAGAGGAGGGAGGGAGGGGGGGAGAACAGAGAGAGAAGACGAGGAGGGAGGGAGGGGGGGAGAACAGAGAGAAGACGAGGAGGAGGGGGGGAGAACAGAGAGAAGACGAGGAGGGAGGGAGGGGGGAGAACAGAGAGAGAAGACGAGGAGGGAGGAGGGGAGAACAGAGAGAAGACGAGGAGGGAGGGAGGGGGGGAGAACAGAGAGAGAAGACGAGGAGGGAGGAGGGAGGGGAGAACAGAGAGAGAAGAGAGGAGGGAGGGAGGGGGGGAGAACAGAGAGAAGACAGAGGAGGGAGGGGGGAGAACAGAGAGAGAAGACGAGGAGGGAGGGAGGGGGGGGAGAACAGAGAGAGAAGACGAGGAGGGAGGGAGGGGGGGAGAACAGAGAGAAGACGAGGAGGAGGGAGGGGGGGAGAACAGAGAGAGAAGACGAGGAGGGAGGGAGGGAGAACAGAGAGAAGACGAGGAGGGAGGAGGGAGAACAGAGAGAGAAGACGAGGAGGGAGGAGGGGGGAGAACAGAGAGAAGACGAGGAGGAGGGAGGGGGGAGAACAGAGAGAGAAGACGAGGAGGGAGGGAGGGGGGGAGAACAGAGAGAGAAGACGAGGAGGGAGGGAGGGGGGGAGAACAGAGAGAGAAGACGAGGAGGGAGGAGGGAGAACAGAGAGAAGACGAGGAGGGAGGGGGGGGGGAACAGAGAGAAGACGAGGAGGGAGGGAGGGGGGAGAACAGAGAGAGAAGACGAGGAGGGAGGAGGGAGGAGGGAGGGGGGAGAACAGAGAGAGAAGACGAGGAGGGAGGGAGGGGGGAGAACAGAGAGAGAAGACGAGGAGGGAGGAGGGAGAACAGAGAGAGAAGACGAGGAGGGAGGAGGGAGAACAGAGAGAAGACGAGGAGGGAGGGGGGGGAACAGAGAGAAGACGAGGAGGGAGGGAGGGGGGAGAACAGAGAGAGAAGACGAGGAGGGAGGGAGGGAGGGGGGAGAACAGAGAGAAGACGAGGAGGGAGGGAGGGGGGAGAACAGAGAGAGAAGACGAGGAGGGAGGGGGGGGAGGGAGGGGGGAGAACAGAGAGAAGACGAGGAGGGAGGGGGAGAACAGAGAGAAGACGAGGAGGGAGGGAGGGGGGGAGAACAGAGAGAGAAGACGAGGAGGGAGGAGGGAGAACAGAGAGAAGACGAGGAGGGAGGGAGGGAGGGGGGGAGAACAGAGAGAAAGACGAGAGGGAGGGAGGGGGGGAGAACAGAGAGAGAAGACGAGGAGGGAGGAGGGAGAACAGAGAGAGAAGACGAGGAGGGAGGAGGGAGAACAGAGAGAAGACGAGGAGGGAGGGGGGAGAACAGAGAGAGAAGACGAGGAGGGAGGGAGGGGGGGAGAACAGAAGAGAAGACGAGGAGGGAGGGAGGGGGGAGAACAGAGAGAGAAGACGAGGAGGGAGGGGGGAGAACAGAGAGAGAAGACGAGGAGGGAGGGGGGGAGAACAGAGAGAGAAGACGAGAGGGAGGAGGGAGGGGGAGAACAGAGAGAGAAGACGAGGAGGGAGGGAGGGGAGAACAGAGAGAAGACGAGGAGGGAGGAGGGGAGAACAGAGAGAGAAGACGAGGAGGGAGGGAGGGGGGGGAGAACAGAGAGAAGACGAGGAGGGAGGGAGGGGGGAGAACAGAGAGAGAAGACGAGGAGGGAGGGAGGGGGGAGAACAGAGAGAGAAGACGAGGAGGGAGGGAGGGGGGAGAACAGAGAGAGAAGACGAGGAGGGAGGGGGGGAGAACAGAGAAGAAGACGAGGAGGGAGGGAGGGGGGGGGAGAACAGAGAGAAGACGAGGAGGAGGGGGGGGGGAGAACAGAGAGAAGACGAGGAGGGAGGGAGGGGGGGAGAACAGAGAGAAGACGAGGAGGAGGGAGGGGGGAGAACAGAGAGAGAAGACGAGGAGGGAGGGAGGGGGGGAGAACAGAGAGAGAAGACGAGGAGGGAGGGAGGGGGGAGAACAGAGAGAGAAGACGAGGAGGGAGGGGGGGGGAGAACAGAGAGAAGACGAGGAGGGAGGGGGGGGGAGAACAGAGAGAAGACGAGGGGAGGGAGGGGGGGAGAACAGAGAGAAGACGAGGAGGGAGGGGGGGGAGAACAGAGAGAAGACGAGGAGGGAGGGGGGGGGAGAACAGAGAGAAGACGAGGAGGGAGGGGGGGGGAGAACAGAGAGAAGACGAGGAGGGAGGAGGGAGAACAGAGAGAAGACGAGGAGGGAGGGGGGGAGAACAGAGAGAAGACGAGGAGGGAGGAGGGGGGGGAGAACAGAGAGAGAAGACGAGGAGGGAGGAGGGAGAACAGAGAGAAGACGAGGAGGGAGGAGGGGGAGGGAGAACAGAGAGAAGACGAGAAGGGAGGAGGGAGAACAGAGAGAAGACGAGGAGGGAGGAGGGGGGGGGGAGAACAGAGAGAGAAGACGAGGAGGGAGGGGGGGAGAACAGAGAGAGAAGACGAGGAGGGAGGAGGGGAGAACAGAGAGAAGACGAGGAGGGAGGAGGAGGGGGAGAACAGAGAGAGAAGACGAGGAGGGAGGAGGGAGAACAGAGAGAGAAGACGAGGAGGGAGGGAGGGAGGGGGGGAGAACAGAGAGAGAAGACGAGGAGGGAGGGAGGGAGGGGGGGAGAACAGAGAGAGAAGACGAGGAGGGAGGGAGGGGGGAGAACAGAGAGAGAAGACGAGGAGGGAGGGAGGGGGGGAGAACAGAGAGAAGACGAGGAGGGAGGGGGGGGAGAACAGAGAGAAGACGAGGAGGGGGGGGGGGAGAACAGAGAGAAGACGAGGAGGGAGGGAGGGGGGAGAACAGAGAGAAGACGAGGAGGGAGGGAGAGGGGGGAGAACAGAGAGAAGACGAGGAGGGAGGGGGGGGGAGAACAGAGAGAAGACGAGGAGGGAGGGGGGGGGAGAACAGAGAGAAGACGAGGAGGGAGGAGGGGAGAACAGAGAGAAGACGAGGAGGGAGGGGAGAACAGAGAGAGAAGACGAGGAGGGAGGGGGGTGAACAGAGAGAAGACGAGGAGGGAGGAGGGGGGGGAGAACAGAGAGAGAAGACGAGGAGGGAGGGAGGGAGAACAGAGAGAAGACGAGAAGGGAGGAGGGAGAACAGAGAGAAGACGAGGAGGGAGGAGGGAGGGGGGAGAACACAGAGAGAAGACGAGGAGGGAGGAGGGAGGGGGGGGAGAACAGAGAGAAGACGAGGAGGGAGGAGGGAGGGGGGGAGAACAGAGAGAGAAGACGAGGAGGGAGGAGGGAGGGGGGAGAACAGAGAGAGAAGACGAGGAGGGAGGAGGGAGGGGGGAGAACAGAGAGAGAAGACGAGGAGGGAGGGAGGAGGGAGAACAGAGAGAGAAGACGAGGAGGGAGGAGGGAGGGGGGAGAACAGAGAGAGAAGACGAGGAGGGAGGGGGGAGAACAGAGAGAAGACGAGGAGGGAGGGGGGAGAACAGAGAGAAGACGAGGAGGGAGGGAGGGGGGAGAACAGAGAGAAGACGAGGAGGGAGGGGGGAGAACAGAGAGAGAAGACGAGGAGGGAGGAGGGAGGGGGAGAACAGAGAGAGAAGACGAGGAGGGAGGAGGGAGGGGGGAGAACAGAGAGAGAAGACGAGGAGGGAGGGAGGGGGGAGAACAGAGAGAGAAGACGAGGAGGGAGGGAGGGGGGAGAACAGAGAGAGAAGACGAGGAGGGAGGGAGGGAGAACAGAGAGAGAAGACGAGGAGGGAGGGAGGGGGGAGAACAGAGAGAGAAGACGAGGAGGGAGGGAGGGGGGAGAACAGAGAGAGAAGACGAGGAGGGAGGGGGGAGAACAGAGAGAAGACGAGGAGGGAGGGGGGAGAACAGAGAGAAGACGAGGAGGGAGGGGGGGGGGAGAACAGAGAGAAGACGAGGAGGGAGGGGGGGGGGGAGAACAGAGAGAAGACGAGGAGGGAGGAGGGGAGAACAGAGAGAAGACGAGGAGGGAGGGAGAACAGAGAGAGAAGACGAGGAGGGAGGGGGGAGAACAGAGAGAAGACGAGGAGGGAGGAGGGGGGGGAGAACAGAGAGAGAAGACGAGGAGGGAGGGAGGGAGAACAGAGAGAAGACGAGAAGGGAGGAGGGAGAACAGAGAGAAGACGAGGAGGGAGGAGGGGGGGGGGAGAACAGAGAGAGAAGACGAGGAGGGAGGGGGGAGAACAGAGAGAGAAGACGAGGAGGGAGGAGGGAGAACAGAGAGAAGACGAGGAGGGAGGAGGGGGGGGAGAACAGAGAGAGAAGACGAGGAGGGAGGAGGGAGAACAGAGAGAAGACGAGGAGGGAGGGAGGGAGGGGGGGAGAACAGAGAGAGAAGACGAGGAGGGAGGGAGGGAGGGGGGAGAACAGAGAGAGAAGACGAGGAGGGAGGGAGGGGGGGAGAACAGAGAGAGAAGACGAGGAGGGAGGGAGGGGGGGAGAACAGAGAGAAGACGAGGAGGGAGGGGGGGGGAGAACAGAGAGAAGACGAGGAGGGAGGGGGGGGGGAGAACAGAGAGAAGACGAGGAGGGAGGGGGGGGAGAACAGAGAGAAGACGAGGAGGGAGGAGGGAGAACAGAGAGAAGACGAGGAGGGAGGGAGAACAGAGAGAGAAGACGAGGAGGGAGGGGGGTGAACAGAGAGAAGACGAGGAGGGAGGAGGGGGGGGAGAACAGAGAGAGAAGACGAGGAGGGAGGGAGGGAGAACAGAGAGAAGACGAGAAGGGAGGAGGGAGAACAGAGAGAAGACGAGGAGGGAGGAGGGAGGGGGGAGAACAGAGAGAGAAGACGAGGAGGGAGGGAGGAGGGAGAACAGAGAGAGAAGACGAGGAGGGAGGAGGGAGGGGGGAGAACAGAGAGAGAAGACGAGGAGGGAGGGGGGAGAACAGAGAGAAGACGAGGAGGGAGGGGGGAGAACAGAGAGAAGACGAGGAGGGAGGGAGGGGGGAGAACAGAGAGAAGACGAGGAGGGAGGGAGGGGGGAGAACAGAGAGAGAAGACGAGGAGGGAGGGAGGGGGGAGAACAGAGAGAAGACGAGGAGGGAGGGGGGGGGAGAACAGAGAGAGAAGACGAGGAGGGAGGGAGGGGGGAGAACAGAGAGAAGACGAGGAGGGAGGGGGGAGGGAGAACAGAGAGAAGACGAGGAGGGAGGGGGGAGAACAGAGAGAAGACGAGGAGGGAGGGAGGGGGGAGAACAGAGAGAGAAGACGAGGAGGGAGGGAGGAGGGAGAACAGAGAGAAGACGAGGAGGGAGGGAGGGGGGAGAACAGAGAGAGAAGACGAGGAGGGAGGGAGGGAGGGAGAACAGAGAGAGAAGACGAGGAGGGAGGGAGGGGGGAGAACAGAGAGAGAAGACGAGGAGGGAGGGAGGGGGGGAGAACAGAGAGAGAAGACGAGGAGGGAGGGGGGAGAACAGAGAGAAGACGAGGAGGGAGGGGGGAGAACAGAGAGAAGACGAGGAGGGAGGGGGGAGAACAGAGAGAGAAGACGAGGAGGGAGGGAGGGGGGAGAACAGAGAGAGAAGACGAGGAGGGAGGGAGGGGGGAGAGAACAGAGAGAGAAGACGAGGAGGGAGGGAGGGGGGAGAGAACAGAGAGAGAAGACGAGGAGGGAGGAGGGAGGGGGGGAGAGAACAGAGAGAGAAGACGAGGAGGGAGGAGGGAGGGGGGGAGAACAGAGAGAAGACGAGGAGGGAGGAGGGAGGGGGGGAGAACAGAGAGAAGACGAGGAGGGAGGAGGGAGGGGGGAGAACAGAGAGAAGACGAGGAGGGAGGGGGGAGGGGGGGAGAACAGAGAGAAGACGAGGAGGGAGGGAGGGGGGAGAACAGAGAGAGAAGACGAGGAGGGAGGGAGGGGGGAGAACAGAGAGAGAAGACGAGGAGGGAGGGAGGGAGGGGGGAGAACAGAGAGAGAAGACGAGGAGGGAGGGGGGAGGGGGAGAACAGAGAGAGAAGACGAGGAGGGAGGGAGGGGGGAGAACAGAGAGAGAAGACGAGGAGGGAGGGAGGGGGGGAGAACAGAGAGAAGACGAGGAGGGAGGGAGGGGGGAGAACAGAGAGAAGACTAGGAGGGAGGGAGGGGGGAGAACAGAGAGAAGACGAGGAGGGAGGGAGGGGGGAAGAACAGAGAGAGAAGACGAGGAGGGAGGAGGGAGGGGGGAAGAACAGAGAGAGAAGACGAGGAGGGAGGAGGGAGGGGGGGAGAACAGAGAGAGAAGACGAGGAGGGAGGGAGGGGGGAGAACAGAGAGAAGACTAGGAGGGAGGGAGGGGGGAGAACAGAGAGAAGACGAGGAGGGAGGGAGGGGGGAAGAACAGAGAGAGAAGACGAGGAGGGAGGAGGGAGGGGGGGAGAACAGAGAGAGAAGACGAGGAGGGAGGGAGGAGGGAGAACAGAGAGAGAAGACGAGGAGGGAGGGAGGGGGGAGAACAGAGAGAAGACGAGGAGGGAGGGAGGGGGGAGAACAGAGAGAGAAGACGAGGAGGGAGGGAGGGAGGGAGAACAGAGAGAGAAGACGAGGAGGGAGGGAGGGAGGGAGAACAGAGAGAAGACTAGGAGGGAGGGAGGGAGGGAGAACAGAGAGAGAAGACGAGGAGGGAGGGAGGGAGGGAGAACAGAGAGAGAAGACGAGGAGGGAGGGAGGGAGGGAGGGAGAACAGAGAGAAGACTAGGAGGGAGGGAGGGAGGGAGAACAGAGAGAAGACTAGGAGGGAGGGAGGGGGGAGAACAGAGAGAGAAGACGAGGAGGGAGGGAGAACAGAGAGAGAAGACGAGGAGGGAGGGAGGGGGGAGAACAGAGAGAAGACGAGGAGGGAGGAGGGAGAACAGAGAGAGAAGACGAGGAGGGAGGGAGGGAGAACAGAGAGAGAAGACGAGGAGGGAGGGGGGGAGAACAGAGAGAGAAGACGAGGAGGGAGGAGGGAGAACAGAGAGAGAAGACGAGGAGGGAGGGAGGGGGGAGAACAGAGAGAGAAGACGAGGAGGGAGGGAGGGAGAACAGAGAGAGAAGACGAGGAGGAGGGAGGGGGGAGAACAGAGAGAAGACGAGGAGGGAGGGGGGGAGAACAGAGAGAGAAGACGAGGAGGGAGGAGGGGGAGAACAGAGAGAAGACGAGGAGGGAGGGAGGGGGGGAGAACAGAGAGAGAAGACGAGGAGGGAGGGAGGAGAACAGAGAGAAGACGAGGAGGGAGGGAGGGAGGAGAACAGAGAGAAGACGAGGAGGGAGGGAGGGGTCAGCACTTACCTTATACATAACGTGGATGTTGGGCCCCTGTGGATCGGCGTTAATGAAGGAAATTTTCAGGGGCCGAGCGTTAGACCGGAAGACAGAGCAGAGCTAACGGGAGAGAAGATCCATCAACATCATCTACCGGAACCGCAACTCCGACCCAACCGCAGCACTTTACTACACATACACCTCTTGCATCACACCGGGGGCTGCGCTCACTATTCTGTATCACACCGGGGGCTGCGCTCACTATTCTGTATGACACCGGGGGCTGCGCTCACTATTCTGTATGACACCGGGGGCTGCGCTCACTATTCTGTATAACACCGGGGGCTGCGCTCACTATTCTGTATAACACCGGGGGCTGCGCTCACTATTCTGTATAACACCGGGGGCTGCGCTCACTATTCTGGATAACACCGGGGGCTGCGCTCACTATTCTGTATCACACCGGGGGCTGCGCTCACTATTCTGTATAACACCGGGGGCTGCGCTCACTATTCTGGATAACACCGGGGGCTGCGCTCACTATTCTGTATAACACCGGGGGCTGCGCTCACTATTCTGTATAACACCGGGGGCTGCGCTCACTATTCTGTATAACACTCCGGGGCTGCGCTCACTATTCTGTATCACACCGGGGGCTGCGCTCACTATTCTGTATCACACCGGGGGCTGCGCTCACTATTCTGGATAACACCGGGGGCTGCGCTCACTATTCTGTATAACACTCCGGGGGCTGCGCTCACTATTCTGTATAACACCGGGGGCTGCGCTCACTATTCTGTATAACACCGGGGGCTGCGCGCACTATTCTGTATCACACTGGGGGCTGCGCTCACTATTCTGTATCACACTGGGGGCTGCGCTCACTATTCTGTATAACACTAGGGGCTGCGCTCCCTATTCTGGATAACACCGGGGGCTGCGCTCACTATTCTGGATAACACCGGGGGCTGCGCTCACTATTCTGGATAACACCGGGGGCTGCGCTCACTATTCTGTATCACACTGGGGGCTGCGCTTACTATTCTGGATAACACCGGGGGCTGCGCTCACTATTCTGTATAACACTGGGGGCTGCGCTCACTATTCTGTATCACACTGGGGGCTGCGCTCACTATTCTGTATCACACTGGGGGCTGCGCTCACTATTCTGTATAACACTAGGGGCTGCGCTCCCTATTCTGTATAACACCGGGGGCTGCGCTCACTATTCTGTATCACACTGGGGGCTGCGCTCACTATTCTGTATAACACCGGGGGCTGCGCTCACTATTCTGTATCACACTGGGGGCTGCGCTCACTATTCTGTATCACACTGGGGGCTGCGCTCACTATTCTGTATAACACTAGGGGCTGCGCTCCCTATTCTGTATAACACCGGGGGCTGCACTCATTATTCTGCAATGCACTGGGGGTTGCGCTCCTTGCAGTACTTACCTCTGGGTCGATCCCTCTGACAACGATCGCGGGGTTCAGCGGGAGGCGACATTCTGTTACTTCTTCAAAGAAGAGGTCGATGTCCCGGAGTCCGAGCTTTAGCGCCTCCTGCAGGGGGGATTGTAGGAATCATCAGCGCAGCCACAACCACCCCCTACACTGTACCCACCATCAATGCACCAGCCAGCAGGTATATAGCATGGGGGGCAGTATAGTGCACGGAGGAGGGGCAGTATAGTGCACGGAGGAGGGGCAGTATAGTGCACGGAGGAGGGGCAGTATAGTGCACGGAGGAGGGGCAGTATAGTGCACGGAGGAGGGGCAGTATAGTGCACGGAGGGGCAGTATAGTGCACGGAGGAGGGGCAGTATAGTGCATGGAGGGGCAGCAGTATAGTGCATGGAGGGGCAGCAGTATAGTGCATGGAGGGGCAGCAGTATAGTGCATGGAGGGGCAGCAGTATAGTGCATGGAGGGGCAGCAGTATAGTGCATGGAGGGGCAGCAGTATAGAGCATGGAGGAGGGGCAGTATAGTGCATGGAGGGGCAGTATAGTGCATGGAGGGGCAGTATAGTGCATGGAGGGGCAGTATAGTGCATGGAGGGGCAGTATAGTGCATGGAGGGGCAGTATAGTGCATGGAGGGGCAGTATAGTGCATGGAGGGGCAGTATAGTGCATGGAGGGGCAGTATAGTGCATGGAGGGGCAGCATAGTGCATGGAGGGGCAGAATAGTGCATGGAGGGGCAGAATAGTGCATGGAGGGGCAGCATAGTGCATGGAGGGGCAGCAGTATAGAGCATGCGGGCCAGTATAGAGCATGGAGGAGGGGCCAGTATAGAGCATGCGGGGCAGTATAGTGCATGGAGGAGGGGCCAGTATAGAGCATGGAGGAGGGGCCAGTATAGAGCATGGAGGAGGGGCCAGTATAGAGCATGGAGGAGGGGCCAGTATAGAGCATGGAGGAGGGGCAGTATAGAGCATGGAGCAGGGGCCAGTATAGAGCATGCGGGGCAGTATAGAGCATGGAGGAGGGACCAGTATAGAGCATGCGGGGCAGTATAGAGCATGGAGGAGGGGCCAGTATAGAGCATGGAGGAGGGGCCAGTATAGAGCATGGAGGAGGGGCCAGTATAGAGCATGGAGGAGGGGCCAGTATAGAGCATGGAGGAGGGGCCAGTATAGAGCATGCGGGGCAGTATAGAGCATGCGGGGCAGTATAGAGCATGGAGGAGGGACCAGTATAGAGCATGGAGGAGGGGCCAGTATAGAGCATGCGGGGCAGTATAGAGCACAGAGGAGGGGCAGTATAGAGCATGTGGGGCAGTATAGAGCACAGAGGAGGGGCAGTATAGAGCATGTGGGGCAGTATAGTGCATGGAGGAAGGGCCAGTATAGAGCATGCGGGGCAGTATAGAGCATGGAGGAGAGGCAGTATAGAGCATGGAGGAGGGACCAGTATAGAGCATGCGGGGCAGTATAGAGCACGGAGGAGGGGCCAGTATAGAGCATGCGGGGCAGTATAGAGCATGTGGGGCAGTATAGAGCATGCGGGGCATTATAGAGCACAGAGGAGGGGCAGTATAGAGCATGCGGGGCAGTATAGAGCACAGAGGAGGGGCCGTATAGAGCATGGAGGAGGGACCAGTATAGAGCATGGAGGAGGGACCAGTATAGAGCATGCGGGGCAGTATAGAGCACGGAGGAGGGGCCAGTATAGAGCACGGAGGAGGGGCCAGTATAGAGCACGGAGGAGGGGCCAGTATAGAGCATGCGGGGCAGTATAGAGCACAGAGGAGGGGCCAGTATAGAGCATGCGGGGCAGTATAGAGCATGCGGGGCAGTATAGAGCACAGAGGAGGGGCAGTATAGAGCATGCGGGGCAGTAATGTCACAGTCACCTCTCTCTTGTCCTCAGTTGCGCTCTTCACGCTCTCTGCGATGTTCTGCAGCAGGCGCAGCAGTCTCTTCTCTCTGTGGAATTGGTCTGTCAGGGCTCGTCCGGTGCAGCGCTCCAGTGCCTCCAGCAGCCGCCGGTACATCCCCCCATAATGAGGATCCGCGGTGCCATCTGTCAGAAGCCTGCGGGGGAGGAGTCTCACATATCCAGTACATAGTGCAAGCCCCGCCCCTTACCGGGCCTGTCACGAAAGGCCCTCGTGATCAGAGAAGACAAGCACTGAGCGATATTTCTTCAGGTTTTATTCCAGTATAATCACAAGTTACATATCAGCCATGTCCTCAGGTAGAGCCGCAGCTTCTCCAGACAAAGGTTCATCAACAACTGCCCCTCAAATCAATATCCCCCCCACCCAAATCCACCCCCACCTCCTCTGCTATCTGCTTATCACCTACTAGGGGGTGGTGGGAATTTATTACCCCAGTACAGCAGCCCCCACTGGAGCTGTGGGGTCACTGAGACCTCTGGAGGAGAGAACATTCCAGGACTACAAACCTGCAGAAGTCCATGTTACACACATGATTATATATAAAGGATTATATACACATGATTATATACACATGATTATATACACATGATTATATACACATGATTATATATAAAGGATTATAAAAGAGAAGAGCAATGGTTATATATGAATGATAAGAGAATACAAATGTAACACACTACATAACACCGATTAGTGATCTATGAAATACGTCACAGCCTACTGTGACACCCCCCCCCCCATGTCAGGCAGTCTGCTAGTGACCTCTTAACAGAGGGAGTTGGGCGATGCCTCTAAATTTGTCAGTCCATAGTAGCTTCTGCGTTGGTGTGGGAGCTGCCCTTCCGATGCTGAATAGTAAAGTTGTATTGTTGTAGCGCTAGACTCCAGCGCAGTAGTTTTCCATTTTCCCCAGACACCCTCTGCAGCCAGCTGAGAGGGTTATGGTCAGTCACCACTGTCAAATCGCGTCCATACAGGTAAGGCTGCAGTTTCTTGAGAGCCCACACAATGGCTAGGCACTCCTTTTCAATTGTAGCATAAGCAGTCTCTCTGGGTGATAACTTGCGGCTCAAGTAGATGACAGGGTGTTCCCCTCCCTGCTCATTAACTTGGGACAAAACTGCACCAATTCCATAAGTTGAGGCATCAGTCTGGACAACGAAACGTCTGGAGAAGTCCGGGGCTGCGAGGACTGGGGCGCTGGCCAAGAAGGATTTCAGGGCAGTCATGGCAGCGTCACATTCGGGTGTCCAGGTAATAACTCGTGGGCGCTTCCTGCTTGTGAGATCTGTTTAGCCAATGCACTATAGTTAGGGATACCCACTTGTCCCTAGAAATGCTAACACCTGCTTCTGTGTTCTAGGTACTGGCCAATTGAGAATGGCTTCTACCTTAGCTGGTTCTGGTTTTACCCTTCCACTCCCAACCTGATGTCCTAGGTACTGCTCCTCAGCCATGCCAAAATGGCATTTACTGGGCTTCAATGTCACGCCCGCAGAGTGCAGACGTTGCAACACTGCCTTTAGATGTTCTGGGTGTTCCTCCCAGGAGTTGCTAAACACTGCAATGTCATCTAAATAAGCCTGAGCAAATGTGTGACATCCCTCTAGTAATCGGTTTACCAATCTCTGAAATGTAGCTGGAGCATTTCTCATTCCAAATGGCATGACTGTGAACTGGTACAGGCCAAACGGAGCGGTGAAGGCTGATGAGTCCTGGTCCTGCCAGTACCCTTGACTTAGATCCAGTGTGGACAGGAACCTGGCATTGCCTAGTCGGTCCAGCAGTTCATCCACTCTGGGCATTGGATATGCATCAGTTACAGTCAGAGCATTAAGGCGTCTGTAATCTACACAGAACCTGGTGGTACCATCAATACCACAGGGGAGGCCCATGGACTCTGAGAGGGAACTATAACACCAAGGGAGAGCATTTTCTCAATTTCTGTCTTTACTTCTTGCTGTTTGGACTCTGCCAACCGGTAAGCAGGACTGCGCAGTGGTGAATGCTGTCCAGTGTTCACAAAGTGTGTGGCCATATGGGTGCGACCAGGAAGGGGGGATATCTGCTCCGAAAACTCTTGTAGAAGCTGCACTAGCTGCTCTCGTTGACGTGGTTCTAGCCTGGAGCTGATGACCACATCCCTAACATTGTGGGGGTTATTAGTCTCCTGGAGGAGGTCAGGCAAAGCCTCCTCAGCTCTCCCTTCTTCCAATGTACTGCAGATGGCATGTACACAAAAGGTTCTTTCTACGTATGGCTTAATCATATTAATGTGAACTGATTTTTGTCTGCCTTGGTCCTCCCACGGAGCTGCCACATAGGTTGTGTCATGTAACTGCTGCATCACTACATAGGGCCCTTCCCACGCTGACTGCAGCTTATCATGTCTCACAGGGGTAAGAAGTAACACCTTGTCCCCGGGGGCAAAACTACGTTCCCTGGAATGGCGATCATACCATTCTTTCTGTTTAGTTTGAGCAGCTTCAAGATGCTCTTTGACAAGCTGTGTCATCTGTTCTAGTTTCTTCCTAAACTGCAATACATAAGGTACAACTGGCTCCCCCGAGTACTGTATGTTCCCCTCCCAAAACTCCCTTAACAAGTCAAGAGGGCCTCTCACCCGCCGCCCATATAAAAGTTCAAAAGGAGAAAAACCGGTTGACTCTTGGGGAACCTCTCGGTAGGCAAAGAGGAGATATGGTAAATATTTCTCCCAATCTCCCCCTCCTGACTCTGCAAAGGTGCGCAACATTGTCTTTAAGGTCCCATTGAATCGTTCACATAGTCCATTGGTCTGGGGATGATAAGGGGTGGAATGAATTGGAGACACCCCACATCTCTGCCAAAGGCCATGGAGTACCTGTGACACAAACTGTGGCCCTTGATCTGATAAAATCTCACTGGGGAACCCCACTCTAGTGAAGATCTGGACAAGGGCATCAGCTACAGACACTGCATCAATATTTCTTAAGGCTACGGCCTCCGGGTAGCGAGTGGCATAGTCAACCACGGTCAAAATAAACCGTTTACCTGTACGACTAGGCCGACTAAGGGGCCCAATTAAGTCAACTGCAACCCTCTGAAAGGGCTCCCCAATAATAGGAAGTGGTTTAAGGGGATGTTTGTCTGACCGGTTTCCTTTCCCCACCCGCTGACAAGCATCACAAGAGCGGCAGAACTGCGTCATGCGCTGTGACATCCCTGGCCAGTAAAAATTCTGGGAAATCCTGTGTCGTGCACGGGTGATGCCTTGGTGCCCTGACAGTGGAATTTCATGGGCAATGTGCAATAATTGATGACGGTACTTGGTAGGTACCAATAACTGCTTAGAGGCGGCCCAGGGCCGTCTTACCGGAGCATCTATAATACGATAATACAGCTTATTTTCCTGCACTATCCGGTCTCCTCTCTCTGACTCAATTTCCCCAACCCTTTTCCTTAATGGCTCTAAGCTAGGGTCACTGGCTTGATTTTTTATAAACTCTTCCCTATTCCCAATATCGGCCCAGTCATGTGTGTCGGCTTACCTGATGGACACCCTCCTGTGAGCCATGATCTGCCATTGCTGATCTTCTGGTTATGGTACAACAGATGTCTCCCACATCGTTTCCCAGCAGTATGTCAGCAGGTAGTTTGTCCATCACTCCTGCAATGTGCTGGATTGGTCCTTCACCCCAATCCAGGGTCACCTGAGCGACTGGCACTTCACGCTTCTCTCCTCCTGCTAACACCACTTTTGCTGTCTTTCCTGGGATTATTTTATCCAATGTGATAACATGGGGTTCTACCAGGGTGATAAAGGCTCCAGAGTCCATAAAACCTTCCACTGGGCATCCATTTAGCTGCACGGGCACTATATGGCTTTTCCTTTTTTCAGTATCTGTCCAATGGATCTGCATAACCACATATTCTGGTTCTTCCATATTCTGTTGTCCATTTGAGACCCCAAAGGTCTGCTTGGCTTCTGATTTGATCCATGGACAATCGACCACGCGTTCCTGATTGACTGCCGCCACAGGGTGTGCTATAGGAGCTCTGGAGGTAGATGGCCCCGGAGGAAACCTCCTGATTGTGGGACACACTGCTTGCAAATGCCCAGAGGAACCGCACTTAAAACAGTTTCGTGAGACCATAGGTGTCACCACAGGCAGGCCACGGGAGGCTGGTGGGGGTCGAGATGGCCGTTCTTGTATGATGCGTTCATTTCTTTTTGTGACTGGGCTGGTGGGTTGCACAGAAGTTTTCATACTGGTAGACTGGTTTTCTGCATACCTGTCTGCCAGTCGTGCGGCCTCCTCTGCAGTCTGGGGCTCACGATCCATTACCCACTCCTTAATTTCCACGGTACATCTCTCCAGAAACTGTTCTTTCAGGAATAGCTGTCGCAGTTCCTCATAGGTCTCCGTCTCACACCCAGAACTCCACTGATTGATGGCATGAGAGAGTTTATTGCTGAACTCCAGGTAAGTGTCTTTGGCCCCTTTTAGAAGGGAACGGAACCGCTGCCTGTAATATTCGGGCGTGATGGCATATCGTGCTAGCAGTGCCCGCTTAACTTCATCATAGTCCAATCGCTCTTCTTCTGATAGAGAACATAATGTAGAACTCGCTCTACCTGTAAGTTTCCCGGCCAACAAACAGGTCCAGTCCTCCTCCGCAATACTGTAGGACTTACACATGATATCA
Organism: Engystomops pustulosus; assembly: GCF_040894005.1. NCBI lineage: Eukaryota > Metazoa > Chordata > Amphibia > Anura > Leptodactylidae > Engystomops > Engystomops pustulosus. The sequence goes on from NW_027285139.1 coordinate 62,559, forward strand.
AATGTTCTCAAGAAGTCATCAATGTCCTCTCTGTCCTCCTGGAAGGTAGGGAATGCAGCTGAAAGCTTGAGAAGATCCCAGGCACGACCATCACTGGTGACTTCCCGGCGTTGGGCTGTCTCCCTGTGATCACTTCTTGAGACTTCCTCATGGACCATCTTTAGCAGCTCCAGCCTCTCACTGTTGCTCAATTCTCCACTGAACATTTTTAATCTTCTTTGAAATAGTTCTTCCACACGGTCAGTATCGGACCTCTCCATGGAGACTGATGGTTCTGGATACCGGGTACTGACCGTTACAGGAGAGGAGTCCGATGCAGTATCTTGTTCCAGGCTGAGATGTGGTATCAGGAGGGCAATGAGCTCCGCTTTCTTCTTACCCTCAGGCACAATCCCACGATTCCTGCACCACTTCCTCAGCGTGGCCACGGTCAGCTCCTCCAGCTCTTGTCTCCGCATTCTGCTCAGTGCTTCCATCCCACCGCTGCCACCAAGTCTGTCACGAAAGGCCCTCGTGATCAGAGAAGACAAGCACTGAGCGATATTTCTTCAGGTTTTATTCCAGTATAATCACAAGTTACATATCAGCCATGTCCTCAGGTAGAGCCGCAGCTTCTCCAGACAGAGGTTCATCAACAACTGCCCCTCAAAGACAGGTACAAATCAATATCCCCCCCACCCAAATCCACCCCCACTACCTCTGCTATCTGCTTATCACCTAGTAGGGGGGTGGTGGGAATTTATTACCCCAGTACAGCAGCCCCCACTGGAGCTGTGGGGTCACTGAGACCTCTGGAGGAGAGAACATTCCAGGACTACAAACCCCCAGAGGTCCATGTTACACATGATTATATATAAAGGATTATATACACATGATTATATACACATGATTATATACACATGATTATATACACATGATTATATATAAAGGATTATATACACATGATTATATATAAAGGATTATATACACATGATTATATATAAAGGATTATATACACATGATTATATATAAAGGATTATAAAAGAGAAGAGCAATGGTTATATATGAATGATAAGAGAATACAAATGTAACACACTACATAACACTGATTAGTGATCTATGAAATACGTCACAGCCTACTGTGACCGGGCCACTCACCAGTACACCCTGTGCGCCACTTGGATGCTCCGCAGTGATTGGTGGAGGAGGAGGCGCAGAAGAGCGTTATTCAGACGCCACTCAAACTTCAGCGCCTGCGAGAAGAGGAGGAGAGTGAGCGAGAGCTCCTGGGCCCACAGCAGGCGGGGCCTGGATGATGGGGGTGATGGTACCTGGACGAGCTGTGGCAGGAACATCAGGATCTCATCACATGACAGACGCTCCAGCTGCCTGCACGCCGCTCCGCGGATCCACTCATCAGCGAAGCTGGGAGAGAGAGGAGGTGAAGAGGTTCTGCAACAGCTGAGGTCAGTGTCATGCCCCGCCCCCCTGACTAGTTGTGACAATACTCACCAAGGGCTCAGCAGTGGCAGCGCCTCCAGGGGTCCGGAGAAGGTCCAGTCGGACAGGACCCGGTACATGGCGGAGATGGAGGGCGGGTCCCAGCCGGGGGCGCTGCCTAGGAGGAGGGGCAGGATGTCGGGGGGCTTCTGGGGACTGCGGCGGTAATACCAGAGACACTGTTTGTCCTCCTGCGAGAGCCTGAGGGGGAGAGAAGTCACCAGAGATCAGGGGCCCGGGAAAGCTGGGTGACACAGAAAGATTTAACCCCTCCCCCGGGGGCACAGGAGGTGGAGCTTACAGGAGCACAGAGCCGCGGTGTGCCAGGGTCAGGAGGGCCGGTGCGCCATCCACAGCGGACGGGTCATACATAGTCTCCTCCGAAACCGCAGGACGCTGATACACTGCACCAGAAAACGGGAAATCCAGCTGTGAACAAGCCAAGAGGAAGTCAGGAGATGATGGGGAGGTAGAGGGGTCAGTAACGGGCAGGTGATGGGGGAGGTAGAGGGGTCAGTAACAGGCAGGTGATGGGGGAGGTAGAGGGGTCAGTAACAGGCAGGTGATGGGGGGAGGTAGAGGGGTCAGTAACGGGCAGGTGATGGGGGAGGTAGAGGGGTCAGTAACGGGCAGGTGATGGGGGGGTAGAGGGGTCAGTAACGGGCAGGTGATGGGGGAGGTAGAGGGGTCAGTAACGGGCAGGTGATGGGGGGAGGTAGAGGGGTCAGTAACGGGCAGGTGATGGGGGGGAGGTAGAGGGGTCAGTAACGGGCAGGTGATGGGGGGGAGGTAGAGGGGTCAGTAACGGGCAGGTGATGGGGGAGGTAGAGGGGTCAGTAACGGGCAGGTGATGGGGGGAGGTAGAGGGGTCAGTAACGGGCAGGTGATGGGGAGGTAGAGGGGTCAGTAACGGGCAGGTGATGGGGGGGTAGAGGGGTCAGTAACGGGCAGGTGATGGGGGGGTAGAGGGGTCAGTAACGGGCAGGTGATGGGGGGAGGTAGAGGGGTCAGTAACGGGCAGGTGATGGGGAGGTAGAGGGGTCAGTAACGGGCAGGTGATGGGGGAGGTAGAGGGGTCAGTAACGGGCAGGTGATGGGGGGAGGTAGAGGGGTCAGTAACGGGCAGGTGATGGGGGAGGTAGAGGGGTCAGTAACGGGCAGGTGATGGGGGAGGTAGAGGGGTCAGTAACGGGCAGGTGATGGGGGGAGGTAGAGGGGTCAGTAACGGGCAGGTGATGGGGAGGTAGAGGGGTCAGTAACGGGCAGGTGATGGGGGGGTAGAGGGGTCAGTAACGGGCAGGTGATGGGGGAGGTAGAGGGGTCAGTAACGGGCAGGTGATGGGGGGAGGTAGAGGGGTCAGTAACGGGCAGGTGATGGGGGAGGTAGAGGGGTCAGTAACGGGCAGGTGATGGGGGGAGGTAGAGGGGTCAGTAACGGGCAGGTGATGGGGGGAGGTAGAGGGGTCAGTAACGGGCAGGTGATGGGGGGGTAGAGGGGTCAGTAACGGGCAGGTGATGGGGGGAGGTAGAGGGGTCAGTAACGGGCAGGTGATGGGGGGAGGTAGAGGGGTCAGTAACGGGCAGGTGATGGGGGAGGTAGAGGGGTCAGTAACGGGCAGGTGATGGGGGGGTAGAGGGGTCAGTAACGGGCAGGTGATGGGGGGAGGTAGAGGGGTCAGTAACGGGCAGGTGATGGGGGGTAGAGGGGTCAGTAACGGGCAGGTGATGGGGGGAGGTAGAGGGGTCAGTAACGGGCAGGTGATGGGGGAGGTAGAGGGGTCAGTAACGGGCAGGTGATGGGGGGTAGAGGGGTCAGTAACGGGCAGGTGATGGGGGAGGTAGAGGGGTCAGTAACGGGCAGGTGATGGGGGAGGTAGAGGGGTCAGTAACGGGCAGGTGATGGGGGAGGTAGAGGGGTCAGTAACGGGCAGGTGATGGGGGGAGGTAGAGGGGTCAGTAACGGGCAGGTGATGGGGGAGGTAGAGGGGTCAGTAACGGGCAGGTGATGGGGGGAGGTAGAGGGGTCAGTAACGGGCAGGTGATGGGGGGAGGTAGAGGGTCAGTAACGGGCAGGTGATGGGGGGAGGTAGAGGGGTCAGTAACGGGCAGGTGATGGGGGAGGTAGAGGGGTCAGTAACCGGGCAGGTGATGGGGGGTAGAGGGGTCAGTAACGGGCAGGTGATGGGGGAGGTAGAGGGGTCAGTAACGGGCAGGTGATGGGGGAGGTAGAGGGGTCAGTAACGGGCAGGTGATGGGGGAGGTAGAGGGGTCAGTAACGGGCAGGTGATGGGGGAGGTAGAGGGGTCAGTAACGGGCAGGTGATGGGGGGAGTAGAGGGGTCAGTAACGGGCAGGTGATGGGGAGGTAGAGGGGTCAGTAACGGGCAGGTGATGGGGGAGGTAGAGGGGTCAGTAACGGGCAGGTGATGGGGGAGGTAGAGGGGTCAGTAACGGGCAGGTGATGGGGGGAGGTAGAGGGGTCAGTAACGGGCAGGTGATGGGGGGAGGTAGAGGGGTCAGTAACGGGCAGGTGATGGGGGAGGTAGAGGGGTCAGTAACGGGCAGGTGATGGGGGGAGTAGAGGGGTCAGTAACGGGCAGGTGATGGGGGAGGTAGAGGGGTCAGTAACGGGCAGGTGATGGGGGCGAGGTAGAGGGGTCAGTAACGGGCAGGTGATGGGGGGAGGTAGAGGGGTCAGTAACGGGCAGGTGATGGGGGGAGGTAGAGGGGTCAGTAACGGGCAGGTGATGGGGGGAGGTAGAGGGGTCAGTAACGGGCAGGTGATGGGGGGTAGAGGGGTCAGTAACGGGCAGGTGATGGGGGAGGTAGAGGGGTCAGTAACGGGCAGGTGATGGGGGAGGTAGAGGGGTCAGTAACGGGCAGGTGATGGGGGGAGGTAGAGGGGTCAGTAACGGGCAGGTGATGGGGAGGTAGAGGGGTCAGTAACGGGCAGGTGATGGGGGGAGGTAGAGGGGTCAGTAACGGGCAGGTGATGGGGGAGGTAGAGGGGTCAGTAACGGGCAGGTGATGGGGGGAGGTAGAGGGGTCAGTAACGGGCAGGTGATGGGGGAGGTAGAGGGGTCAGTAACGGGCAGGTGATGGGGGGAGGTAGAGGGGTCAGTAACGGGCAGGTGCTGGGGGAGGTAGAGGGGTCAGTAACGGGCAGGTGATGGGGGGAGGGTAGAGGGGTCAGTAACGGGCAGGTGAAGGGGGAGGTAGAGGGGTCAGTAACGGGCAGGTGATGGGGGGTAGAGGGGTCAGTAACGGGCAGGTGATGGGGAGGTAGAGGGGTCAGTAACGGGCAGGTGATGGGGGGGTAGAGGGGTCAGTAACGGCAGGTGATGGGGAGTAGAGGGGTCAGTAACGGGCAGGTGATGGGGGGAGGTAGAGGGTCAGTAACGGGCAGGTGATGGGGGGAGGTAGAGGGGTCAGTAACGGGCAGGTGATGGGGGAGGTAGAGGGGTCAGTAACGGGCAGGTGATGGGGGAGGTAGAGGGGTCAGTAACGGGCAGGTGATGGGGGAGGTAGAGGGGTCAGTAACGGGCAGGTGATGGGGGAGGTAGAGGGGTCAGTAACGGGCAGGTGATGGGGGAGGTAGAGGGGTCAGTAACGGGCAGGTGATGGGGGGGGTAGAGGGGTCAGTAACGGGCAGGTGATGGGGGGAGGTGAGAGGGGTCAGTAACGGGCAGGTGATGGGGAGGTAGAGGGGTCAGTAACGGGCAGGTGATGGGGGAGGTAGAGGGGTCAGTAACGGGCAGGTGATGGGGGAGGTAGAGGGGTCAGTAACGGGCAGGTGATGGGGGGAGGTAGAGGGGTCAGTACCGGGCAGGTGATGGGGGAGGTAGAGGGTCAGTAACGGGCAGGTGATGGGGGAGGTAGAGGGGTCAGTAACGGGCAGGTGATGGGGGGAGGTAGAGGGGTCAGTAACGGGCAGGTGATGGGGGGAGGCTAGAGGGGTCAGTAACGGGCAGGTGATGGGGGAGGTAGAGGGGCTCAGTAACGGGCAGGTGATGGGGGGGTAGAGGGGTCAGTAACGCGGCAGGTGATGGGGGGTAGAGGGGTCAGTAACGGGCAGGTGATGGGAGGTAGAGGGGTCAGTAAGGCAGTGATGGGGAGGTTAGAGGGGTCAGTAACGGGCAGGTGATGGGGGAGGGTAGAGGGGTCAGTAACGGGCAGGTGATGGGGGGAGGTAGAGGGGTCAGTAACGGGCAGGTGAGTGGGGGGAGGTAGGATGGGGGGAGGTAGAGGGGTCAGTAACGGGCAGGTGATGGGGGCAGGTAGAGGGGTCAGTAACGGGCAGGTGATGGGGGGAGGTAGAGGGGTCAGTAACGGGCAGGTGATGGGGGAGGTAGAGGGGTCAGTAACGGGCAGGTGATGGGGGGAGGTAGAGGGGTCAGTAACGGGCAGGTGATGGGGGAGGTAGAGGGGTCAGTAACGGGCAGGTGATGGGGGGGGGTAGAGGGGTCAGTAACGGGCAGGTGATGGGGGAGGTAGAGGGGTCAGTAACGGGCAGGTGATGGGGGGAGGTAGAGGGGTCAGTAACGGGCAGGTGATGGGGGAGGTAGAGGGGTCAGTAACGGGCAGGTGATGGGGGGGGGTAGAGGGGTCAGTAACGGGCAGGTGATGGGGGGAGGTAGAGGGGTCAGTAACGGGCAGGTGATGGGGGGAGGTAGAGGGGTCAGTAACGGGCAGGTGATGGGGGGAGGTAGAGGGGTCAGTAACGGGCAGGTGATGGGGGAGGTAGAGGGGTCAGTAACGGGCAGGTGATGGGGGAGGTAGAGGGGTCAGTAACGGGCAGGTGATGGGGGAGGTAGAGGGGTCAGTAACGGGCAGGTGATGGGGGGAGGTAGAGGGGTCAGTAACGGGCAGGTGATGGGGGGAGGTAGAGGGGTCAGTAACGGGCAGGTGATGGGGGGAGGTAGAGGGGTCAGTAACGGGCAGGTGATGGGGGGAGGTAGAGGGGTCAGTAACGGGCAGGTGATGGGGAGGTAGAGGGGTCAGTAACGGGCAGGTGATGGGGGAGGTAGAGGGGTCAGTAACGGGCAGGTGATGGGGGGAGGTAGAGGGGTCAGTAACGGGCAGGTGATGGGGGGAGGTAGAGGGGTCAGTAACGGGCAGGTGATGGGGGGAGGTAGAGGGGTCAGTAACGGGCAGGTGATGGGGGAGGTAGAGGGGTCAGTAACGGGCAGGTGATGGGGGAGGTAGAGGGGTCAGTAACGGGCAGGTGATGGGGGGAGGTAGAGGGGTCAGTAACGGGCAGGTGATGGGGGGAGGTAGAGGGGTCAGTAACGGGCAGGTGATGGGGGGGGGTAGAGGGGTCAGTAACGGGCAGGTGATGGGGGGAGGTAGAGGGGTCAGTAACGGGCAGGTGATGGGGGAGGTAGAGGGGTCAGTAACGGGCAGGTGATGGGGGGAGGTAGAGGGGTCAGTAACGGGCAGGTGATGGGGGAGGTAGAGGGGTCAGTAACGGGCAGGTGATGGGGGAGGTAGAGGGGTCAGTAACGGGCAGGTGATGGGGGGAGGTAGAGGGGTCAGTAACGGGCAGGTGATGGGGGGAGGTAGAGGGGTCAGTAACGGGCAGGTGATGGGGGAGGTAGAGGGGTCAGTAACGGGCAGGTGATGGGGGAGGTAGAGGGGTCAGTAACGGGCAGGTGATGGGGGGAGGTAGAGGGGTCAGTAACGGGCAGGTGATGGGGGGAGGTAGAGGGGTCAGTAACGGGCAGGTGATGGGGGAGGTAGAGGGGTCAGTAACGGGCAGGTGATGGGGGAGGTAGAGGGGTCAGTAACGGGCAGGTGATGGGGGAGGTAGAGGGGTCAGTAACGGGCAGGTGATGGGGGGAGGTAGAGGGGTCAGTAACGGGCAGGTGATGGGGGAGGTAGAGGGGTCAGTAACGGGCAGGTGATGGGGGAGGTAGAGGGGTCAGTAACGGGCAGGTGATGGGGGGGTAGAGGGGTCAGTAACGGGCAGGTGATGGGGGAGGTAGAGGGGTCAGTAACGGGCAGGTGATGGGGGAGGTAGAGGGGTCAGTAACGGGCAGGTGATGGGGGGAGGTAGAGGGGTCAGTAACGGGCAGGTGATGGGGAGGTAGAGGGGTCAGTAACGGGCAGGTGATGGGGGAGGTAGAGGGGTCAGTAACGGGCAGGTGATGGGGGGGGGTAGAGGGGTCAGTAACGGGCAGGTGATGGGGGAGGTAGAGGGGTCAGTAACGGGCAGGTGATGGGGGAGGTAGAGGGGTCAGTAACGGGCAGGTGATGGGGGGAGGTAGAGGGGTCAGTAACGGGCAGGTGATGGGGGAGGTAGAGGGGTCAGTAACGGGCAGGTGATGGGGGGAGGTAGAGGGGTCAGTAACGGGCAGGTGATGGGGGGAGGTAGAGGGGTCAGTAACGGGCAGGTGATGGGGGGAGGTAGAGGGGTCAGTAACGGGCAGGTGATGGGGGAGGTAGAGGGGTCAGTAACGGGCAGGTGATGGGGGGAGGTAGAGGGGTCAGTAACGGGCAGGTGATGGGGGGAGGTAGAGGGGTCAGTAACGGGCAGGTGATGGGGGAGGTAGAGGGGTCAGTAACGGGCAGGTGATGGGGGAGGTAGAGGGGTCAGTAACGGGCAGGTGATGGGGGAGGTAGAGGGGTCAGTAACGGGCAGGTGATGGGGGGGGTAGAGGGGTCAGTAACGGGCAGGTGATGGGGGGAGGTAGAGGGGTCAGTAACGGGCAGGTGATGGGGGGAGGTAGAGGGGTCAGTAACGGGCAGGTGATGGGGGAGGTAGAGGGGTCAGTAACGGGCAGGTGATGGGGGAGGTAGAGGGGTCAGTAACGGGCAGGTGATGGGGGAGGTAGAGGGGTCAGTAACGGGCAGGTGATGGGGGAGGTAGAGGGGTCAGTAACGGGCAGGTGATGGGAGGAGGTAGAGGGGTCAGTAACGGGCAGGTGATGGGGGGAGGTAGAGGGGTCAGTAACGGGCAGGTGATGGGGGAGGTAGAGGGGTCAGTAACGGGCAGGTGATGGGGGGAGGTAGAGGGGTCAGTAACGGGCAGGTGATGGGGGAGGTAGAGGGGTCAGTAACGGGCAGGTGATGGGGGAGGTAGAGGAGTCAGTAACTGGCAGGTGATGGGGGGAGGTAGAGGGGTCAGTAACGGGCAGGTGATGGGGGGAGGTAGAGGGGTCAGTAACGGGCAGGTGATGGGGGGAGGTAGAGGGGTCAGTAACGGGCAGGTGATGGGGGGGGTAGAGGGGTCAGTAACGGGCAGGTGATGGGGGGAGGTAGAGGGGTCAGTAACGGGCAGGTGATGGGGGGGGTAGAGGGGTCAGTAACGGGCAGGTGATGGGGGGAGGTAGAGGGGTCAGTAACGGGCAGGTGATGGGGGGAGGTAGAGGGGTCAGTAACGGGCAGGTGATGGGGAGGTAGAGGGGTCAGTAACGGGCAGGTGATGGGGGGAGGTAGAGGGGTCAGTAACGGGCAGGTGATGGGGGGGGTAGAGGGGTCAGTAACGGGCAGGTGATGGGGGAGGTAGAGGGGTCAGTAACGGGCAGGTGATGGGGGGAGGTAGAGGGGTCAGTAACGGGCAGGTGATGGGGGGAGGTAGAGGGGTCAGTAACGGGCAGGTGATGGGGGAGGTAGAGGGGTCAGTAACGGGCAGGTGATGGGGGAGGTAGAGGGGTCAGTAACGGGCAGGTGATGGGGGAGGTAGAGGGGTCAGTAACGGGCAGGTGATGGGGGAGGTAGAGGGGTCAGTAACGGGCAGGTGATGGGGGGGGGTAGAGGGGTCAGTAACGGGCAGGTGATGGGGGAGGTAGAGGGGTCAGTAACGGGCAGGTGATGGGGGGGGTAGAGGGGTCAGTAACGGGCAGGTGATGGGGGGAGGTAGAGGGGTCAGTAACGGGCAGGTGATGGGGGGAGGTAGAGGGGTCAGTAACGGGCAGGTGATGGGGGGGTAGAGGGGTCAGTAACGGGCAGGTGATGGGGAGGTAGAGGGGTCAGTAACGGGCAGGATGATGGGGAGGTAGAGGGGTCAGTAACGGGCAGGTGATGGGGGGAGGTAGAGGGGTCAGTAACGGGCAGGTGATGGGGGAGGTAGAGGGGTCAGTAACGGGCAGGTGATGGGGGAGGTAGAGGGGTCAGTAACGGGCAGGTGATGGGGGGAGGTAGAGGGGTCAGTAACGGGCAGGTGATGGGGAGGTAGAGGGGTCAGTAACGGGCAGGTGATGGGGAGGTAGAGGGGTCAGTAACGGGCAGGTGATGGGGGGGTAGAGGGGTCAGTAACGGGCAGGTGATGGGGGAGGTAGAGGGGTCAGTAACGGGCAGGTGATGGGGGGGTAGAGGGGTCAGTAACGGGCAGGTGATGGGGGGAGGTAGAGGGGTCAGTAACGGGCAGGTGATGGGGGGAGGTAGAGGGGTCAGTAACGGGCAGGTGATGGGGGGGGGTAGAGGGGTCAGTAACGGGCAGGTGATGGGGGGAGGTAGAGGGGTCAGTAACGGGCAGGTGATGGGGGGGGTAGAGGGGTCAGTAACGGGCAGGTGATGGGGGGAGGTAGAGGGGTCAGTAACGGGCAGGTGATGGGGGGAGGTAGAGGGGTCAGTAACGGGCAGGTGATGGGGGAGGTAGAGGGGTCAGTAACGGGCAGGTGATGGGGAGGTAGAGGGGTCAGTAACGGGCAGGTGATGGGGAGGTAGAGGGGTCAGTAACGGGCAGGTGATGGGGGAGGTAGAGGGGTCAGTAACGGGCAGGTGATGGGGGGGTAGAGGGGTCAGTAACGGGCAGGTGATGGGGGGAGGTAGAAGGGTCAGTAACGGGCAGGTGATGGGGAGGTAGAGGGGTCAGTAACGGGCAGGTGATGGGGGAGGTAGAGGGGTCAGTAACGGGCAGGTGATGGGGGGAGGTAGAGGGGTCAGTAACGGGCAGGTGATGGGGGGAGGTAGAGGGGTCAGTAACGGGCAGGTGATGGGGGAGGTAGAGGGGTCAGTAACGGGCAGGTGATGGGGGGAGGTAGAGGGGTCAGTAACGGGCAGGTGATGGGGGTTGGGGGTAGAGGGGTCAGTAACGGGCAGGTGATGGGGGGAGGTAGAGGGGTCAGTAACGGGCAGGTGATGGGGGTTGGGGGTAGAGGGGTCAGTAACGGGCAGGTGATGGGGAGGTAGAGGGGTCAGTAACGGGCAGGTGATGGGGGGAGGTAGAGGGGTCAGTAACGGGCAGGTGATGGGGGGAGGTAGAGGGGTCAGTAACGGGCACGTGATGGGGGGAGGTAGAGGGGTCAGTAACGGGCAGGTGATGGGGGGTAGAGAGGTCAGTAACGGGCAGGTGATGGGGGGTAGAGAGGTCAGTAACGGGCAGGTGATGGGGGAGGTAGAGGGGTCAGTAACGGGCAGGTGATGGGGGGAGGTAGAGGGGTCAGTAACGGGCAGGTGATGGGGGAGGTAGAGGGGTCAGTAACGGGCAGGTGATGGGGAGGTAGAGGGGTCAGTAACGGGCAGGTGATGGGGAGGTAGAGGGGTCAGTAACGGGCAGGTGATGGGGGAGGTAGAGGGGTCAGTAACGGGCAGGTGATGGGGAGGTAGAGGGGTCAGTAACGGGCAGGTGATGGGGGAGGTAGAGGGGTCAGTAACGGGCAGGTGATGGGGGGAGGTAGAGGGGTCAGTAACGGGCAGGTGATGGGGGGTAGAGAGGTCAGTAACGGGCAGGTGATGGGGGGAGGTAGAGGGGTCAGTAACGGGCAGGTGATGGGGGGGGTAGAGGGGTCAGTAACGGGCAGGTGATGGGGGGGTAGAGGGGTCAGTAACGGGCAGGTGATGGGGGGAGGTAGAGGGGTCAGTAACGGGCAGGTGATGGGGGAGGTAGAGGGGTCAGTAACGGGCAGGTGATGGGGGGAGGTAGAGGGGTCAGTAACGGGCAGGTGATGGGGGGAGGTAGAGGGGTCAGTAACGGGCAGGTGATGGGGGAGGTAGAGGGGTCAGTAACGGGCAGGTGATGGGGGGTAGAGAGGTCAGTAACGGGCAGGTGATGGGGGGTAGAGAGGTCAGTAACGGGCAGGTGATGGGGGGAGGTAGAGGGGTCAGTAACGGGCAGGTGATGGGGGGGGTAGAGGGGTCAGTAACGGGCAGGTGATGGGGGGGTAGAGGGGTCAGTAACGGGCAGGTGATGGGGGGAGGTAGAGGGGTCAGTAACGGGCAGGTGATGGGGGAGGTAGAGGGGTCAGTAACGGGCAGGTAGAGGGGTCAGTAACGGGCAGGTGATGGGGGGAGGTAGAGGGGTCAGTAACGGGCAGGTAGAGGGGTCAGTAACGGGCAGGTGATGGGGGGAGGTAGAGGGGTCAGTAACGGGCAGGTGATGGGGGGAGGTAGAGGGGTCAGTAACGGGCAGGTGATGGGGGAGGTAGAGGGGTCAGTAACGGGCAGGTGATGGGAGGAGGTAGAGGGGTCAGTAACGGGCAGGTGATGGGGGGAGGTAGAGGGGTCAGTAACGGGCAGGTGATGGGGGAGGTAGAGGGGTCAGTAACGGGCAGGTGATGGGGGGAGGTAGAGGGGTCAGTAACGGGCAGGTGATGGGGGGAGGTAGAGGGGTCAGTAACGGGCAGGTGATGGGGGGGTAGAGGGGTCAGTAACGGGCAGGTGATGGGGGGAGGTAGAGGGGTCAGTAACGGGCAGGTGATGGGGGGAGGTAGAGGGGTCAGTAACGGGCAGGTGATGGGGGAGGTAGAGGGGTCAGTAACGGGCAGGTGATGGGGGGGTAGAGGGGTCAGTAACGGGCAGGTGATGGGGGGAGGTAGAGGGGTCAGTAACGGGCAGGTGATGGGGGGTAGAGGGGTCAGTAACGGGCAGGTGATGGGGGGAGGTAGAGGGGTCAGTAACGGGCAGGTGATGGGGGAGGTAGAGAGGTCAGTAACGGGCAGGTGATGGGGGGGTAGAGGGGTCAGTAACGGGCAGGTGATGGGGGGAGGTAGAGGGGTCAGTAACGGGCAGGTGATGGGGGGAGGTAGAGGGGTCAGTAACGGGCAGGTGATGGGGGGAGGTAGAGGGGTCAGTAACGGGCAGGTGATGGGGGGAGGTAGAGGGGTCAGTAACGGGCAGGTGATGGGGGAGGTAGAGGGGTCAGTAACGGGCAGGTGATGGGGGAGGTAGAGGGGTCAGTAACGGGCAGGTGATGGGGGGAGGTAGAGGGGTCAGTAACGGGCAGGTGATGGGGGAGGTAGAGGGGTCAGTAACGGGCAGGTGATGGGGGAGGTAGAGGGGTCAGTAACGGGCAGGTGATGGGGGGGGTAGAGGGGTCAGTAACGGGCAGGTGATGGGGAGGTAGAGGGGTCAGTAACGGGCAGGTGATGGGGGAGGTAGAGGGGTCAGTAACGGGCAGGTGATGGGGGGAGGTAGAGGGGTCAGTAACGGGCAGGTGATGGGGAGGTAGAGTGGTCAGTAACGGGCAGGTGATGGGGGGAGGTAGAGGGGTCAGTAACGGGCAGGTGATGGGGGGAGGTAGAGGGGTCAGTAACGGGCAGGTGATGGGGAGGTAGAGGGGTCAGTAATGGGCAGGTGATGGGGGAGGTAGAGGGGTCAGTAACGGGCAGGTGATGGGGGAGGTAGAGGGGTCAGTAACGGGCAGGTGATGGGGGGAGGTAGAGGGGTCAGTAACGGGCAGGTGATGGGGGGAGGTAGAGGGGTCAGTAACGGGCAGGTGATGGGGGGTAGAGGGGTCAGTAACGGGCAGGTGATGGGGGAGGTAGAGGGGTCAGTAACGGGCAGGTGATGGGGGAGGTAGAGGGGTCAGTAACGGGCAGGTGATGGGGGGAGGTAGAGGGGTCAGTAACGGGCAGGTGATGGGGGGAGGTAGAGGGGTCAGTAACGGGCAGGTGATGGGGGGAGGTAGAGGGGTCAGTAACGGGCAGGTGATGGGGGGGTAGAGGGGTCAGTAACGGGCAGGTGATGGGGGGAGGTAGAGGGGTCAGTAACGGGCAGGTGATGGGGGGAGGTAGAGGGGTCAGTAACGGGCAGGTGATGGGGGAGGTAGAGGGGTCAGTAACGGGCAGGTGATGGGGAGGTAGAGGGGTCAGTAACGGGCAGGTGATGGGGGGAGGTAGAGGGGTCAGTAACGGGCAGGTGATGGGGGGAGGTAGAGGGGTCAGTAACGGGCAGGTGATGGGGGAGGTAGAGGGGTCAGTAACGGGCAGGTGATGGGGGGAGGTAGAGGGGTCAGTAACGGGCAGGTGATGGGGGAGGTAGAGGGGTCAGTAACGGGCAGGTGATGGGGGGAGGTAGAGGGGTCAGTAACGGGCAGGTGATGGGGGGAGGTAGAGGGGTCAGTAACGGGCAGGTGATGGGGAGGTAGAGGGGTCAGTAACGGGCAGGTGATGGGGGGAGGTAGAGGGGTCAGTAACGGGCAGGTGATGGGGAGGTAGAGGGGTCAGTAACGGGCAGGTGATGGGGGGAGGTAGAGGGGTCAGTAACGGGCAGGTGATGGGGAGGTAGAGGGGTCAGTAACGGGCAGGTGATGGGGGGAGGTAGAGGGGTCAGTAACGGGCAGGTGATGGGGGAGGTAGAGGGGTCAGTAACGGGCAGGTGATGGGGGGAGGTAGAGGGGTCAGTAACGGGCAGGTGATGGGGGGAGGTAGAGGGGTCAGTAACGGGCAGGTGATGGGGGGAGGTAGAGGGGTCAGTAACGGCAGGTGATGGGGGGAGGTAGAGGGGTCAGTAACGGGCAGGTGATGGGGGGAGGTAGAGGGGTCAGTAACGGGCAGGTGATGGGGGGAGGTAGAGGGGTCAGTAACGGGCAGGTGATGGGGGGGTAGAGGGGTCAGTAACGGGCAGGTGATGGGGGGAGGTAGAGGGGTCAGTAACGGGCAGGTGATGGGGGGAGGTAGAGGGGTCAGTAACGGGCAGGTGATGGGGGGGAGGTAGAGGGGTCAGTAACGGGCAGGTGATGGGGGGAGGTAGAGGGGTCAGTAACGGGCAGGTGATGGGGGGTAGAGGGGTCAGTAATGGGCAGGTGATGGAGGGGTAGAGGGGTCAGTAACGGGCAGGTGATGGAGGGGTAGAGGGGTCAGTAACGGGCAGGTGATGGGGGGAGGTAGAGGGGTCAGTAACGGGCAGGTGATGGGGGGAGGTAGAGGGGTCAGTAACGGGCAGGTGATGGGGGGAGGTAGAGGGGTCAGTAACGGGCAGGTGATGGGGGGAGGTAGAGGGGTCAGTAACGGGCTGGTGATGGGGGGAAGAGGGGTCAGTAACGGGCTGGTAGAGGGGTCAGTAACGGGCAGGTGATGGGGGGAGGTAGAGGGGTCAGTAACGGGCAGGTGATGGGGGGAGGTAGAGGGGTCAGTAACGGGCAGGTGATGGGGGGAGGTAGAGGGGTCAGTAACGGGCAGGTGATGGGGGGAGGTAGAGGGGTCAGTAACGGGCAGGTGATGGGGGGAGGTAGAGGGGTCAGTAACGGGCAGGTGATGGGGGGAGGTAGAGGGGTCAGTAACGGGCAGGTGATGGGGGGAGGTAGAGGGGTCAGTAACGGGCAGGTGATGGGGGGAGGTAGAGGGGTCAGTAACGGGCAGGTGATGGGGGAGGTAGAGGGGTCAGTAACGGGCAGGTGATGGGGGAGGTAGAGGGGTCAGTAACGGGCAGGTGATGGGGGGGGGGTAGAGGGGTCAGTAACGGGCAGGTGATGGGGGAGGTAGAGGGGTCAGTAACGGGCAGGTGATGGGGGAGGTAGAGGGGTCAGTAACGGGCAGGTGATGGGGGAGGTAGAGGGGTCAGTAACGGGCAGGTGATGGGGGAGGTAGAGGGGTCAGTAACGGGCAGGTGATGGGGGGTAGAGGGGTCAGTAACATCACTACCTGCACGGTTATCAGGGTGGGGAGGGAGATATCGAACCCTCCGGGGGTGATGACTGCGGGGGGCTCGCAGTGGGAGATCATGTTCAGCAATCGCTTCCCCTCCACCACCCGCCTGCAAATCACAGGAAGAAACGTTATATACAAGTCACACACAATAGTATATATATATACTACACACAGGCTGCAGAGTAACCTATATATATATACCTGTGCATGTACCTGTGTCCTCCCTATGCTGCCCCCTGTATATACTCAGCCTCCTCTCTTACTGCTATATACCTGTACATGTACCTGTGTCCTCCCTATGCTGCCCCCTGTATATACTCAGCCTCCTCTCTTACTGCTATATACCTGTGCATGTACCTGTGTCCCCCCTATGCTGCCCCCCTGTATATACTCAGCCTCCTCTCTTACTGCTATATACCTGTGCATGTACCTGTGTCCTCCCTATGCTGCCCCTGTATATACTCAGCCTCCTCTCTTACTGCTATATACCTGTGCATGTACCTGTGTCCCCCCTATGCTGCCCCCCCTGTATATACTCAGCCTCCTCTCTTACTGCTATATACCTGTGCATGTACCTGTGTCATCCCTATGCTGCCCCCTCTGTATATACTCAGCCTCCTCTCTTACTGCTATATACCTGTGCATGTACCTGTGTCATCCCTATGCTGCCCCCTCTGTATATACTCAGCCTCCTCTCTTACTGCTATATACCTGTGCATGTACCTGTGTCCTCCCTATGCTGCCCCCTGTATATACTCAGCCTCCTCTCTTACTGCTATATACCTGTGCATGTACCTGTGCCCTCCCTATGCTGCCCCCTGTATATACTCAGCCTCCTCTCTTACTGCTATATACCTGTGCATGTACCTGTGTCCTCCCTATGCTGCCCCCTCTGTATATACTCAGCCTCCTCTCTTACTGCTATATACCTGTGCATGTACCTGTGCCCTCCCTATGCTGCCCCCTGTATATACTCAGCCTCCTCTCTTACTGCTATATACCTGTGCATGTACCTGTGTCCCCCCTATGCTGCCCCCCCTGTATATACTCAGCCTCCTCTCTTACTGCTATATACCTGTGCATGTACCTGTGTCCTCCCTATGCTGCCCCCTGTATATACTCAGCCTCCTCTCTTACTGCTATATACCTGTGCATGTACCTGTGTCCTCCCTATGCTGCCCCCTGTATATACTCAGCCTCCTCTCTTACTGCTATATACCTGTGCATGTACCTGTGTCCTCCCTATGTTGCCCCCTCTGTATATACTCAGCCTCCTCTCTTACTGCTATATACCTGTGCATGTACCTGTGTCCTCCCTATGCTGCCCCCTCTGTATATACTCAGCCTCCTCTCTTACTGCTATATACCTGTGCATGTACCTGTGTCCTCCCTATGCTGCCCCCTCTGTATATACTCAGCCTCCTCTCTTACTGCTATATACCTGTGCATGTACCTGTGCCCTCCCTATGCTGCCCCCT
Organism: Engystomops pustulosus; assembly: GCF_040894005.1. NCBI lineage: Eukaryota > Metazoa > Chordata > Amphibia > Anura > Leptodactylidae > Engystomops > Engystomops pustulosus. The sequence goes on from NW_027285139.1 coordinate 79,323, forward strand.
GTATATACTCAGCCTCCTCTCTTACTGCTATATACCTGTGCATGTACCTGTGTCCTCCCTATGCTGCCCCCTGTATATACTCAGCCTCCTCTCTTACTGCTATATACCTGTGCATGTACCTGTGTCCTCCCTATGCTGCCCCCTGTATATACTCAGCCTCCTCTCTTACTGCTATATACCTGTCCATGTACCTGTGTCCTCCCTATGCTGCCCCCTGTATATACTCAGCCTCCTCTCTTACTGCTATATACCTGTGCATGTTACCTGTGCCCTCCCTATGCTGCCCCCTGTATATACTCAGCCTCCTCTCTTACTGCTATATACCTGTGCATGTACCTGTGCCCTCCCTATGCTGCCCTCTGTATATACTCAGCCTCCTCTCTTACTGCTATATACCTGTGCATGTACCTGTGTCCCCCTATGCTGCCCCCCCTGTATATACTCAGCCTCCTCTCTTACTGCTATATACCTGTGCATGTACCTGTGTCCTCCCTATACTGCCCCCTGTATATACTCAGCCTCCTCTCTTACTGCTATATACCTGTGCATGTACCTGTGTCCTCCCTATGCTGCCCCCCCCTCTGTATATACTCAGCCTCCTCTCTTACTGCTATATACCTGTGCATGTACCTGTGTCCCCCCTATGCTGCCCCCTCTGTATATACTCAGCCTCCTCTCTTACTGCTATATACCTGTGCATGTACCTGTGTCCTCCCTATGCTGCCCCCTGTATATACTCAGCCTCCTCTCTTACTGCTATATACCTGTGCATGTACCTGTGTCCTCCCTATGCTGCCCCCTCTGTATATACTCAGCCTCCTCTCTTACTGCTATATACCTGTGCATGTACCTGTGTCCTCCCTATGCTGCCCCCTGTATATACTCAGCCTCCTCTCTTACTGCTATATACCTGTGCATGTACCTGTGTCCCCCCTATGCTGCCCCCTGTATATACTCAGCCTCCTCTCTTACTGCTATATACCTGTGCATGTACCTGTGTCCCCCCTATGCTGCCCCCCTGTATATACTCAGCCTCCTCTCTTACTGCTATATACCTGTGCATGTACCTGTGTCCTCCCTATGCTGCCCCCTGTATATACTCAGCCTCCTCTCTTACTGCTATATACCTGTGCATGTACCTGTGTCCTCCCTATGCTGCCCCCTCTGTATATACTCAGCCTCCTCTCTTACTGCTATATACCTGTGCATGTACCTGTGTCCCCCCTATGCTGCCCCCTGTATATACTCAGCCTCCTCTCTTACTGCTATATACCTGTACATGTACCTGTGCCCTCCCTATGCTGCCCCCCATGTATATACTCAGCCTCCTCTCTTACTGCTATATACCTGTGCATGTACCTGTGTCCTCCCTATGCTGCCTCCCCCCCTGTATATACTCAGCCTCCTCTCTTACTGCTATATACCTGTGCATGTACCTGTGTCCTCCCTATGCTGCCCCCCTGTATATACTCAGCCTCCTCTCTTACTGCTATATACCTGTGCATGTACCTGTGTCCTCCCTATGCTGCCCCTGTATATACTCAGCCTCCTCTTACTGCTATATACCTGTGCATGTACCTGTGTCCCCCCTATGCTGCCCCCCAGTATATACTCAGCCTCCTCTCTTACTGCTATATACCTGTGCATGTACCTGTGCCCTCCCTATGCTGCCCTCTGTATATACTCAGCCTCCTCTCTTACTGCTATATACCTGTGCATGTACCTGTGTCCTCCCTATGCTGCCCCCTCTGTATATACTCAGCCTCCTCTCTTACTGCTATATACCTGTGCCCTCCCTATGCTGCCCCCTCTGTATATACTCAGCCTCCTCTTACTGCTATATACCTGTGCATGTACCTGTGCCCCCCTATGCTGCCCCCTGTATATACTCAGCCTCCTCTCTTACTGCTATATACCTGTGCATGTACCTGTGTCCTCCCTATGCTGCCCCCCAGTATATACTCAGCCTCCTCTCTTACTGCTATATACCTGTGCATGTACCTGTGCCCTCCCTATGCTGCCCTCTGTATATACTCAGCCTCCTCTCTTACTGCTATATACCTGTGCATGTACCTGTGTCCCCCCTATGCTGCCCCCCTGTATATACTCAGCCTCCTCTCTTACTGCTATATACCTGTGCATGTACCTGTGTCCTCCCTATGCTGCCCCCTGTATACACTCAGCCTCCTCTCTTACTGCTATATACCTGTGCATGTACCTGTGCCCTCCCTATGCTGCCCCCTGTATATACTCAGCCTCCTCTCTTACTGCTATATACCTGTGCATGTACCTGTGTCCTCCCTATGCTGCCCCCTGTATATACTCAGCCTCCTCTCTTACTGCTATATACCTGTGCATGTACCTGTGTCCTCCCTATGCTGCCCCCCCCCTGTATATACTCAGCCTCCTCTCTTACTGCTATATACCTGTGCATGTACCTGTGCCCTCCCTATGCTGCCCCCTGTATATACTCAGCCTCCTCTCTTACTGCTATATACCTGTGCATGTACCTGTGTCCTCCCTATGCTGTCCCCCCTGTATATACTCAGCCTCCTCTCTTACTGCTATATACCTGTGCATGTACCTGTGTCCTCCATATGCTGCCCCCTGTATATACTCAGCCTCCTCTCTTACTGCTATATACCTGTGCATGTACCTGTGCCCTCCCTATGCTGCCCCCCCCTCTGTATATACTCAGCCTCCTCTCTTACTGCTATATACCTGTGCATGTACCTGTGTCCTCCCTATGCTGCCCCCCTGTATATACTCAGCCTCCTCTCTTACTGCTATATACCTGTGCATGTACCTGTGTCCCCCCTATGCTGCCCCCTGTATATACTCAGCCTCCTCTCTTACTGCTATATACCTGTGCATGTACCTGTGTCCCCCCTATGCTGCCCCCTGTATATACTCAGCCTCCTCTCTTACTGCTATATACCTGTGCATGTACCTGTGTCCTCCCTATGCTGCCCCCTCTGTATATACTCAGCCTCCTCTCTTACTGCTATATACCTGTGCATGTACCTGTGTCCCCCCTATGCTGCCCCCTGTATATACTCAGCCTCCTCTCTTACTGCTATATCCCTGTGCATGTACCCGTGCCCTCCCTATGCTGCCCCCTGTATATACTCAGCCTCCTCTCTTACTGCTATATACCTGTGCATGTACCCGTGCCCCCCCTATGCTGCCCCCTGTATATACTCAGCCTCCTCTCTTACTGCTATATACCTGTGCATGTACCTGTGTCCTCCCTATGCTGCCCCCTGTATATACTCAGCCTCCTCTCTTACTGCTATATACCTGTGCATGTACCTGTGTCCTCCCTATGCTGCCCCCCTGTATATACTCAGCCTCCTCTCTTACTGCTATATACCTGTGCATGTACCTGTGTCCTCCCTATGCTGCCCCCCTGTATATACTCAGCCTCCTCTCTTACTGCTATATACCTGTGCATGTACCTGTGTCCTCCCTATGCTGCCCCTGTATATACTCAGCCTCCTCTCTTACTGCTATATACCTGTGCATGTACCTGTGTCCTCCCTATGCTGCCCCCTCTGTATATACTCAGCCTCCTCCCTTACTGCTATATACCTGTGCATGTACCTGTGCCCTCCCTATGCTGCCCCCTGTATATACTCAGCCTCCTCTCTTACTGCTATATACCTGTGCATGTACCTGTGTCCCCCCTATGCTGCCCCCCCTGTATATACTCAGCCTCCTCTCTTACTGCTATATACCTGTGCATGTACCTGTGTCCTCCCTATGCTGCCCTCTGTATATACTCAGCCTCCTCTCTTACTGCTATATACCTGTGCATGTACCTGTGCCCTCCCTATGCTGCCCCCTGTATATACTCAGCCTCCTCTCTTACTGCTATATACCTGTGCATGTACCTGTGTCCTCCCTATGCTGCCCCCTCTGTATATACTCAGCCTCCTCTCTTACTGCTATGTACCTGTGCATGTACCTGTGTCCCCCCTATGCTGCCCCCAGTATATACTCAGCCTCCTCTCTTACTGCTATATACCTGTGCAGGTACCCGTGTCCCCCCTATGCTGCCCCCTGTATATACTCAGCCTCCTCTCTTACTGCTGTATACCTGTGCATGTACCTGTGCCCTCCCTATGCTGCCCCCTGTATATACTCAGCCTCCTCTCTTACTGCTATATACCTGTGCATGTACCCGTGTCCCCCCTATGCTGCCCCCCTGTATATACTCAGCCTCCTCTCTTACTGCTATATACCTGTGCATGTACCCGTGTCCCCCCTATGCTGCCCCCTCTGTATATACTCAGCCTCCTCTCTTACTGCTATATACCTGTGCATGTACCTGTGTCCTCCCTATGCTGCCCCCTGTATATACTCAGCCTCCTCTCTTACTGCTATATACCTGTGCATGTACCTGTGTCCTCCCTATGCTGCCCCCTGTATATACTCAGCCTCCTCTCTTACTGCTATATACCTGTGCATGTACCTGTGTCCTCCCTATGCTGCCCCCTGTATATACTCAGCCTCCTCTCTTACTGCTATATACCTGTGCATGTACCTGTGTCCTCCCTATGCTGCCCCCTGTATATACTCAGCCTCCTCTCTTACTGCTATATACCTGTGCATGTACCTGTGCCCTCCCTATGCTGCCCCCCCTGTATATACTCAGCCTCCTCTCTTACTGCTATATACCTGTGCATGTACCTGTGTCCTCCCTATGCTGCCCCCTGTATATACTCAGCCTCCTCTCTTACTGCTATATACCTGTGCATGTACCTGTGCCCTCCCTATGCTGCCCCCCTGTATATACTCAGCCTCCTCTCTTACTGCTATATACCTGTGCATGTACCTGTGTCCTCCCTATGCTGCCCCCTGTATATACTCAGCCTCCTCTCTTACTGCTATATACCTGTGCATGTACCTGTGTCCTCCCTATGCTGCCCCCCTGTATATACTCAGCCTCCTCTCTTACTGCTATATACCTGTGCATGTACCTGTGTCCTCCCTATGCTGCCCCCTCTGTATATACTCAGCCTCCTCTCTTACTGCTATATACCTGTGCATGTACCTGTGTCCTCCCTATATATACTCAGCCTCCTCTCTTACTGCTATATACCTGTGCATGTACCTGTGTCCTCCCTATGCTGCCCCCTGTATATACTCAGCCTCCTCTCTTACTGCTATATACCTGTGCATGTACCTGTGTCCCCCCTATGCTGCCCCCTCTGTATATACTCAGTCTCCTCTCTTACTGCTATATACCTGTGCATGTACCTGTGTCCTCCCTATGCTGCCCCCTCTGTATATACTCAGCCTCCTCTCTTACTGCTATATACCTGTGCATGTACCTGTGTCCCCCCTATGCTGCCCCCTCTGTATATACTCAGCCTCCTCTCTTACTGCTATATACCTGTGCATGTACCTGTGCCCTCCCTATGCTGCACCCCCTGTATATACTCAGCCTCCTCTCTTACTGCTATATACCTGTGCATGTACCTGTACCCTCCCTATGCTGCCCCCTGTATATACTCAGCCTCCTCTCTTACTGCTATATACCTGTGCATGTACCTGTGTCCTCCCTATGCTGCCCCCTGTATATACTCAGCCTCCTCTCTTACTGCTATATACCTGTGCATGTACCTGTGTCCTCCCTATGCTGCCCCCTCTGTATATACTCAGCCTCATCTCTTACTGCTATATACCTGTGCATGTACCTGTGCCCCCCCTATGCTGCCCCTGTATATACTCAGCCTCCTCTCTTACTGCTATATACCTGTGCATGTACCTGTGTCCTCCCTATGCTGCCCCCCCTGTATATACTCAGCCTCCTCTCTTACTGCTATATACCTGTGCATGTACCTGTGTCCTCCCTATGCTGCCCCCCTGTATATACTCAGCCTCCTCTCTTACTGCTATATACCTGTGCATGTGCCTGTGTCCTCCCTATGCTGCCCCCTGTATATACTCAGCCTCCTCTCTTACTGCTATATACCTGTGCAGGTACCCGTGTCCCCCCTATGCTGCCCCCTGTATATACTCAGCCTCCTCTCTTACTGCTATATACCTGTGCATGTACCTGTGTCCTCCCTATGCTGCCCCCCCTGTATATACTCAGCCTCCTCTTACTGCTATATACCTGTGCATGTACCTGTGTCCTCCCTATGCTGCCCCCTGTATATACTCAGCCTCCTCTCTTACTGCTATATACCTGTGCATGTACCTGTGTCCTCCCTATGCTGCCCCCTCTGTATATACTCAGCCTCCTCTCTTACTGCTATATACCTGTGCATGTACCTGTGTCCTCCCTATGCTGCCCCCTGTATATACTCAGCCTCCTCTCTTACTGCTATATACCTGTGCATGTACCTGTGCCCCCCCTATGCTGCCCCTGTATATACTCAGCCTCCTCTCTTACTGCTATATACCTGTGCATGTACCTGTGTCCTCCCTATGCTGCCCCCCCTGTATATACTCAGCCTCCTCTCTTACTGCTATATACCTGTGCATGTACCTGTATCCTCCCTATGCTGCCCCCTGTATATACTCAGCCTCCTCTCTTACTGCTATATACCTGTGCATGTACCTGTGCCCTCCCTATGCTGCCCCCTCTGTATATACTCAGCCTCCTCTCTTACTGCTATATACCTGTGCATGTACCTGTGTCCCCCCTATGCTGCCCCCCCTGTATATACTCAGCCTCCTCTCTTACTGCTATATACCTGTGCATGTACCTGTGTCCTCCCTATGCTGCCCCCTGTATATACTCAGCCTCCTCTCTTACTGCTATATACCTGTGCATGTACCTGTGCCCTCCCTATGCTGCCCCCTGTATATACTCAGCCTCCTCTCTTACTGCTACATACCTGTGCATGTACCTGTGTCCTCCCTATGCTGCCCCCTCTGTATATACTCAGCCTCCTCTCTTACTGCTATATACCTGTGCATGTACCTGTGCCCTCCCTATGCTGCCCCCTGTATATACTCAGCCTCCTCTCTTACTGCTATATACCTGTGCATGTACCTGTGTCCTCCCTATGCTGCCCCCCTGTATATACTCAGCCTCCTCTCTTACTGCTATATACCTGTGCATGTACCTGTGTCCTCCCTATGCTGCCCCCTGTATATACTCAGCCTCCTCTCTTACTGCTACATACCTGTGCATGTACCTGTGTCCTCCCTATGCTGCCCTCTGTATATACTCAGCCTCCTCTCTTACTGCTATATACCTGTGCATGTACCTGTGTCCTCCCTATGCTGCCCCCTGTATATACTCAGTCTCCTCTCTTACTGCTATATACCTGTGCATGTACCTGTGTCCTCCCTATGCTGCCCCCTCTGTATATACTCAGCCTCCTCTCTTACTGCTATATACCTGTGCATGTACCTGTGTCCCCCCTATGCTGCCCCCTCTGTATATACTCAGCCTCCTCTCTTACTGCTATATACCTGTGCATGTACCTGTGTCCTCCCTATGCTGCCCCCTGTATATACTCAGCCTCCTCTCTTACTGCTATATACCTGTGCATGTACCTGTGCCCTCCCTATGCCGCCCTCTGTATATACTCAGCCTCCTCTCTTACTGCTATATACCTGTACATGTACCTGTGTCCTCCCTATGCTGCCCCCCCTGTATATACTCAGCCTCCTCTTACTGCTATATACCTGTGCATGTACCTGTGTCCTCCCTATGCTGCCCCCTGTATATACTCAGCCTCCTCTCTTACTGCTATATACCTGTGCATGTACCTGTGTCCTCCCTATGCTGCCCCCTCTGTATATACTCAGCCTCCTCTCTTACTGCTATATACCTGTGCATGTACCTGTGTCCCCCCTATGCTGCCCCCTCTGTATATACTCAGCCTCCTCTCTTACTGCTATATACCTGTGCATGTACCTGTGCCCCCCCTATGCTGCCCCCCCTGTATATACTCAGCCTCCTCTCTTACTGCTATATACCTGTGCATGTACCTGTGTCCTCCCTATGCTGCCCCCTCTGTATATACTCAGCCTCCTCTCTTACTGCTATATACCTGTGCATGTACCTGTGTCCTCCCTATGCTGCCCCCTCTGTATATACTCAGCCTCCTCTCTTACTGCTATATACCTGTGCATGTACCTGTGTCCTCCCTATGCTGCCCCCTCTGTATATACTCAGCCTCCTCTCTTACTGCTATATACCTGTGCATGTACCTGTGTCCCCCCTATGCTGCCCCCTCTGTATATACTCAGCCTCCTCTCTTACTGCTATATACCTGTGCATGTACCTGTGTCCTCCCTATGCTGCCCCCTGTATATACTCAGCCTCCTCTCTTACTGCTATATACCTGTGCATGTACCTGTGCCCTCCCTATGCCGCCCTCTGTATATACTCAGCCTCCTCTCTTACTGCTATATACCTGTACATGTACCTGTGTCCTCCCTATGCTGCCCCCCCTGTATATACTCAGCCTCCTCTTACTGCTATATACCTGTGCATGTACCTGTGTCCTCCCTATGCTGCCCCCTGTATATACTCAGCCTCCTCTCTTACTGCTATATACCTGTGCATGTACCTGTGTCCTCCCTATGCTGCCCCCTCTGTATATACTCAGCCTCCTCTCTTACTGCTATATACCTGTGCATGTACCTGTGTCCCCCCTATGCTGCCCCCTCTGTATATACTCAGCCTCCTCTCTTACTGCTATATACCTGTGCATGTACCTGTGCCCCCCCTATGCTGCCCCCCCTGTATATACTCAGCCTCCTCTCTTACTGCTATATACCTGTGCATGTACCTGTGTCCTCCCTATGCTGCCCCCTCTGTATATACTCAGCCTCCTCTCTTACTGCTATATACCTGTGCATGTACCTGTGTCCTCCCTATGCTGCCCCCTCTGTATATACTCAGCCTCCTCTCTTACTGCTATATACCTGTGCATGTACCTGTGCCCTCCCTATGCTGCCCCCCCTGTATATACTCAGCCTCCTCTCTTACTGCTATATACCTGTGCATGTACCTGTGTCCCCCCTATGCTGCCCCCCCTGTATATACTCAGCCTCCTCTCTTACTGCTATATACCTGTGCATGTACCTGTGCCCTCCCTATGCTGCCCCCCTGTATATACTCAGCCTCCTCTCTTACTGCTATATACCTGTGCATGTACCTGTGCCCTGTACTTACTGGTCAGAGTAGAGGGGGAGGCAGGACCAGGCAATGACGGAGCCGCGAGGCGCGGTGGGGCTCAGCGCACACAGTCTCAGGACCAGCATGGACTCGTAGGGCAGAGAGGAGGCCGGGAGCGGGAGCTGGATCCTGCACAACATGGAGACATTACTGACCAATCACAGCTCATGGATGAGAGGCCCGAGCCCTGGACCCAGGAGCTTACGTCTCATCCCACACCAGTCTGTAGAAGAACGACCTGGAGGCTGCAACGTTCCGGGATTTTACTTCTGCACAAATCTTCCTTCCAGCGTAAATCACAGAGCACGAGACGTGGAAGGCGTGGTCACTACGAGACAGAGAGGCGTGGTCACTACGAGACACAAGATGGCGGCTGCACATCAGCGTCCTCCCCCCACATCCCCCGACACATCCAGGAGAAACACTGTATATACAGCCCCCCGCACCGAGAGAGACCCCACAGAGAGACCCCCGCCGAGAGAGAGAGACAGAGCACGAGACGTGGAAGGCGTGGTCACTACCAGACACAAGATGGCGGCTGCACATCAGCGTCCTCCCCCCACATCCCCCGACACATCCAGGAGAAACACTGGATATACAGCCCCCCGCACCGAGAGAGACCCCACAGAGAGACCCCCGCCGAGAGAGAGACAGAGCACGAGACGTGGAAGCCGTGGTCACTACCAGACACAAGATGGCGGCTGCACATCAGCGTCCTCCTCCCACATCCCCCGACACATCCAGGAGAAACACTGGATATACAGCCCCCCGCACCGAGAGAGACCCCACAGAGAGACCCCCGCCGAGAGAGAGACAGAGCACGAGACGTGGAAGGCGTGGTCACTACCAGACACAAGATGGCGGCTGCACATCAGCGTCCTCCCCCGACACATCCAGGAGAAACACTGGATATACAGCCCCCCGCACCGAGAGAGACCCCACAGAGAGACCCCCGCCGAGAGAGAGACAGAGCACGAGACGTGGAAGGCGTGGTCACTACCAGACACAAGATGGCGGCTGCACATCAGCGTCCTCCCCCCACATCCCCCGACACATCCAGGAGAAACACTGGATATACAGCCCCCCGCACCGAGAGAGACCCCACAGAGAGACCCCCGCCGAGAGAGAGAGACAGAGCACGAGACGTGGAAGGCGTGGTCACTACCAGACACAAGATGGCGGCTGCACATCAGCGTCCTCCCCCCACATCCCCCGACACATCCAGGAGAAACACTGGATATACAGCCCCCCGCACCGAGAGAGACCCCACAGAGAGACCCCCGCCGAGAGAGAGAGACAGAGCACGAGACGTGGAAGGCGTGGTCACTACCAGACACAAGATGGCGGCTGCACATCAGCGTCCTCCCCCCACATCCCCCGACACATCCAGGAGAAACACTGGATATACAGCCCCCCGCACCGAGAGAGACCCCACAGAGAGACCCCCGCCGAGAGAGAGACAGAGCACGAGACGTGGAAGGCGTGGTCACTACCAGACACAAGATGGCGGCTGCACATCAGCGTCCTCCCCCCACATCCCCCGACACATCCAGGAGAAACACTGGATATACAGCCCCCCGCACCGAGAGAGACCCCACACAGAGACCCCCGCCGAGAGAGAGAGACAGAGCACGAGACGTGGAAGGCGTGGTCACTACCAGACACAAGATGGCGGCTGCACATCAGCGTCCTCCCCCCACATCCCCCGACACATCCAGGAGAAACACTGGATATACAGCCCCCCGCACCGAGAGGAGACCCCACAGAGAGACCCCCGCCGAGAGAGAGAGACAGAGCACGAGACGTGGAAGGCGTGGTCACTACGAGACACAAGATGGCGGCTGCACATCAGCGTCCTCCCCCCACATCCCCCGACACATCCAGGAGAAACACTGGATATACAGCCCCCCGCACCGAGAGAGACCCCACAGAGAGACCCCCGCCGAGAGAGAGACAGAGCACGAGACGTGGAAGGCGTGGTCACTACCAGACACAAGATGGCGGCTGCACATCAGCGTCCTCCTCCCACATCCCCCGACACATCCAGGAGAAACACTGGATATACAGCCCCCCGCACCGAGAGAGACCCCACAGAGAGACCCCCGCCGAGAGAGAGAGAGAGCACGAGACGTGGAAGGCGTGGTCACTACCAGACACAAGATGGCGGCTGCACATCAGCGTCCTCCTCCCACATCCCCCGACACATCCAGGAGAAACACTGGATATACAGCCCCCCGCACCGAGAGAGACCCCACAGAGAGACCCCCGCCGAGAGAGAGACAGAGCACGAGACGTGGTCACTACCAGACACAAGATGGCGGCTGCACATCAGCGTCCTCCCCCCACATCCCCCGACACATCCAGGAGAAACACTGGATATACAGCCCCCTGCACCGAGAGAGACCCCACAGAGAGACCCCCGCCGAGAGAGACAGAGCACGAGACGTGGAAGGCGTGGTCACTACCAGACACAAGATGGCGGCTGCACATCAGCGTCCTCCTCCCACATCCCCCGACACATCCAGGAGAAACACTGGATATACAGCCCCCCGCACCGAGAGAGACCCCACAGAGAGACCCCCGCCGAGAGAGAGACAGAGCACGAGACGTGGAAGGCGTGGTCACTACCAGACACAAGATGGCGGCTGCACATCAGCGTCCTCCTCCCACATCCCCCGACACATCCAGGAGAAACACTGGATATACAGCCCCCCGCACCGAGAGAGACCCCACAGAGAGACCCCCGCCGAGAGAGAGAGACAGAGCACGAGACGTGGAAGGCGTGGTCACTACCAGACACAAGATGGCGGCTGCACATCAGCGTCCTCCCCCCACATCCCCCGACACATCCAGGAGAAACACTGGATATACAGCCCCCCGCACCGAGAGGAGACCCCACAGAGAGACCCCCGCCGAGAGAGACAGAGCACGAGACGTGGAAGGCGTGGTCACTACGAGACACAAGATGGCGGCTGCACATCAGCGTCCTCCCCCCACATCCCCCGACACATCCAGGAGAAACACTGGATATACAGCCCCCCGCACCGAGAGAGACCCCACAGAGAGACCCCCGCCGAGAGAGAGAGACAGAGCACGAGACGTGGAAGGCGTGGTCACTACCAGACACAAGATGGCGGCTGCACATCAGCGTCCTCCTCCCACATCCCCCGACACATCCAGGAGAAACACTGGATATACAGCCCCCCGCACCGAGAGGAGACCCCACAGAGAGACCCCGCCGAGAGAGAGAGACAGAGCACGAGACGTGGAAGGCGTGGTCACTACCAGACACAAGATGGCGGCTGCACATCAGCGTCCTCCCCCCACATCCCCCGACACATCCAGGAGAAACACTGGATATACAGCCCCCCGCACCGAGAGAGACCCCACAGAGAGACCCCCGCCGAGAGAGAGAGACAGAGCACGAGACGTGGAAGGCGTGGTCACTACCAGACACAAGATGGCGGCTGCATATCAGCGTCCTCCCCCCACATCCCCCGACACATCCAGGAGAAACACTGGATATACAGCCCCCCGCACCGAGAGGAGACCCCACAGAGAGACCCCCGCCGAGAGAGAGACAGAGCACGAGACGTGGAAGGCGTGGTCACTACCAGACACAAGATGGCGGCTGCACATCAGCGTCCTCCCCCCACATCCCCCGACACATCCAGGAGAAACACTGGATATACAGCCCCCCGCACCGAGAGAGACCCCACAGAGAGACCCCCGCCGAGAGAGAGACAGAGCACGAGACGTGGAAGGCGTGGTCACTACGAGACACAAGATGGCGGCTGCACATCAGCGTCCTCCCCCCACATCCCCCGACACATCCAGGAGAAACACTGGATATACAGCCCCCCGCACCGAGAGAGACCCCACAGAGAGACCCCCGCCGAGAGAGAGAGACAGAGCACGAGACGTGGAAGGCGTGGTCACTACCAGACACAAGATGGCGGCTGCACATCAGCGTCCTCCTCCCACATCCCCCGACACATCCAGGAGAAACACTGGATATACAGCCCCCCGCACCGAGAGAGACCCCACAGAGAGAACCCCGCCGAGAGAGAGAGACAGAGCACGAGACGTGGAAGGCGTGTCACTACCAGACACAAGATGGCGGCTGCACATCAGCGTCCTCCTCCCACATCCCCCGACACATCCAGGAGAAACACTGGATATACAGCCCCCCGCACCGAGAGAGACCCCACAGAGAGACCCCCGCCGAGAGAGAGAGAGCACGAGACGTGGAAGGCGTGGTCACTACGAGACACAAGATGGCGGCTGCACATCAGCGTCCTCCCCCCACATCCCCCGACACATCCAGGAGAAACACTGGATATACAGCCCCCCGCACCGAGAGAGACCCCACAGAGAGACCCCCGCCGAGAGAGAGAGACAGAGCACGAGACGTGGAAGGCGTGGTCACTACCAGACACAAGATGGCGGCTGCACATCAGCGTCCTCCCCCCACATCCCCCGACACATCCAGGAGAAACACTGGATATACAGCCCCCCGCACCGAGAGAGACCCCACAGAGAGACCCCCGCCGAGAGAGAGAGAGCACGAGACGTGGAAGGCGTGGTCACTACCAGACACAAGATGGCGGCTGCACATCAGCGTCCTCCTCCCACATCCCCCGACACATCCAGGAGAAACACTGGATATACAGCCCCCCGCACCGAGAGAGACCCCACAGAGAGACCCCCGCCGAGAGAGAGACAGAGCACGAGACGTGGTCACTACCAGACACAAGATGGCGGCTGCACATCAGCGTCCTCCCCCCACATCCCCCGACACATCCAGGAGAAACACTGGATATACAGCCCCCTGCACCGAGAGAGACCCCACAGAGAGACCCCCGCCGAGAGAGACAGAGCACGAGACGTGGAAGGCGTGGTCACTACCAGACACAAGATGGCGGCTGCACATCAGCGTCCTCCCCCCACATCCCCCGACACATCCAGGAGAAACACTGGATATACAGCCCCCCGCACCGAGGGAGACCCCACAGAGAGACCCCCGCCGAGAGAGAGAGACAGAGCACGAGACGTGGAAGGCGTGGTCACTACCAGACACAAGATGGCGGCTGCACATCAGCGTCCTCCTCCCACATCCCCCGACACATCCAGGAGAAACACTGGATATACAGCCCCCCGCACCGAGAGGAGACCCCACAGAGAGACCCCCGCCGAGAGAGAGACAGAGCACGAGACGTGGAAGGCGTGGTCACTACCAGACACAAGATGGCGGCTGCACATCAGCGTCCTCCCCCCACATCCCCCGACACATCCAGGAGAAACACTGGATATACAGCCCCCCGCACCGAGAGAGACCCCACAGAGAGACCCCCGCCGAGAGAGAGAGACCGAGCACGAGACGTGGAAGGCGTGGTCACTACCAGACACAAGATGGCGGCTGCACATCAGCGTCCTCCTCCCACATCCCCCGACACATCCAGGAGAAACACTGGATATACAGCCCCCCGCACCGAGAGAGACCCCACAGAGAGACCCCCGCCGAGAGAGAGAGACAGAGCACGAGACGTGGAAGGCGTGGTCACTACCAGACACAAGATGGCGGCTGCACATCAGCGTCCTACCCCCACATCCCCCGACACATCCAGGAGAAACACTGGATATACAGCCCCCCGCACCGAGAGAGACCCCACAGAGAGACCCCCGCCGAGAGAGAGAGAGCACGAGACGTGGAAGGCGTGGTCACTACGAGACACAAGATGGCGGCTGCACATCAGCGTCCTCCCCCCACATCCCCCGACACATCCAGGAGAAACACTGGATATACAGCCCCCCGCACCGAGAGAGACCCCACAGAGAGACCCCCGCCGAGAGAGAGAGACAGAGCACGAGACGTGGAAGGCGTGGTCACTACCAGACACAAGATGGCGGCTGCATATCAGCGTCCTCCCCCCACATCCCCCGACACATCCAGGAGAAACACTGGATATACAGCCCCCCGCACCGAGAGAGACCCCACAGAGAGACCCCCGCCGAGAGAGAGAGACAGAGCACGAGACGTGGAAGGCGTGTCACTACCAGACACAAGATGGCGGCTGCACATCAGCGTCCTCCCCCCACATCCCCCGACACATCCAGGAGAAACACTGGATATACAGCCCCCCGCCCCGAGAGACCCCACAGAGAGACCCCGCCGAGAGAGAGACAGAGCACGAGACGTGGAAGGCGTGGTCACTACGAGACACAAGATGGCGGCTGCACATCAGCGTCCTCCCCCCACATCCCCCGACACATCCAGGAGAAACACTGGATATACAGCCCCCCGCACCGAGAGAGACCCCACAGAGAGACCCCCGCCCAGAGAGAGACAGAGCACGAGACGTGGAAGGCGTGGTCACTACGAGACACAAGATGGCGGCTGCACATCAGCGTCCTCCCCCCACATCCCCCGACACATCCAGGAGAAACACTGGATATACAGCCCCCCGCACCGAGAGAGACCCCACAGAGAGACCCCCGCCGAGAGAGAGAGACAGAGCACGAGACGTGGAAGGCGTGGTCACTACCAGACACAAGATGGCGGCTGCACATCAGCGTCCTCCTCCCACATCCCCCGACACATCCAGGAGAAACACTGGATATACAGCCCCCCGCACCGAGAGAGACCCCACAGAGAGACCCCCGCCGAGAGAGAGAGACAGAGCACGAGACGTGGAAGGCGTGGTCACTACCACACACAAGATGGCGGCTGCACATCAGCGTCCTCCTCCCACATCCCCCGACACATCCAGGAGAAACACTGGATATACAGCCCCCCGCACCGAGAGAGACCCCACAGAGAGACCCCCGCCGAGAGAGAGAGAGCACGAGACGTGGAAGGCGTGGTCACTACCAGACACAAGATGGCGGCTGCACATCAGCGTCCTCCCCCCACATCCCCCTACACATCCAGGAGAAACACTGTATATACAGCCCCCCGCACCGAGAGAGACCCCACAGAGAGACCCCCGCCGAGAGAGAGAGACAGAGCACGAGACGTGGAAGGCGTGTCACTACCAGACACAAGATGGCGGCTGCACATCAGCGTCCTCCTCCCACATCCCCCGACACATCCAGGAGAAACACTGGATATACAGCCCCCTGCACCGAGAGAGACCCCACAGAGAGACCCCCGCCGAGAGAGAGCACGAGACGTGGAAGGCGTGGTCACTACCAGACACAAGATGGCGGCTGCACATCAGCGTCCTCCCCCCACATCCCCCGACACATCCAGGAGAAACACTGGATATACAGCCCCCCGCACCGAGAGAGACCCCACAGAGAGAACCCCGCCGAGAGAGAGAGAGAGAGCACGAGACGTGGAAGGCGTGGTCACTACCAGACACAAGATGGCGGCTGCACATCAGCGTCCTCCTCCCACATCCCCCGACACATCCAGGAGAAACACTGGATATACAGCCCCCCGCACCGAGAGAGACCCCACAGAGAGACCCCCGCCGAGAGAGAGACAGAGCACGAGACGTGGAAGGCGTGGTCACTACCAGACACAAGATGGCGGCTGCACATCAGCGTCCTCCCCCCACATCCCCCGACACATCCAGGAGAAACACTGGATATACAGCCCCCCGCACCGAGAGAGACCCCACAGAGAGACCCCCGCCGAGAGAGAGAGACAGAGCACGAGACGTGGAAGGCGTGGTCACTACCAGACACAAGATGGCGGCTGCACATCAGCGTCCTCCCCCCACATCCCCCGACACATCCAGGAGAAACACTGGATATACAGCCCCCCGCACCGAGAGACACTCCACAGAGAGACCCCCGCCGAGAGAGAGACAGAGCACGAGACGTGGAAGCCGTGGTCACTACCAGACACAAGATGGCGGCTGCACATCAGCGTCCTCCTCCCACATCCCCCGACACATCCAGGAGAAACACTGGATATACAGCCCCCCGCACCGAGAGAGACCCCACAGAGAGACCCCCGCCGAGAGAGAGAGACAGAGCACGAGACGTGGAAGGCGTGGTCACTACCAGACACAAGATGGCGGCTGCACATCAGCGTCCTCCTCCCACATCCCCCGACACATCCAGGAGAAACACTGGATATACAGCCCCCCGCACCGAGAGAGACCCCACAGAGAGACCCCCGCCGAGAGAGAGACAGAGCACGAGACGTGGAAGGCGTGGTCACTACCAGACACAAGATGGCGGCTGCACATCAGCGTCCTCCTCCCACATCCCCCGACACATCCAGGAGAAACACTGGATATACAGCCCCCTGCACCGAGAGAGACCCCACAGAGAGACCCCCGCCGAGAGAGAGCACGAGACGTGGAAGGCGTGGTCACTACCAGACACAAGATGGCGGCTGCACATCAGCGTCCTCCTCCCACATCCCCCGACACATCCAGGAGAAACACTGGATATACAGCCCCCCGCACCGAGAGAGACCCCACAGAGAGACCCCCGCCGAGAGAGAGACAGAGCACGAGACGTGGAAGGCGTGGTCACTACGAGACACAAGATGGCGGCTGCACATCAGCGTCCTCCCCCCACATCCCCCGACACATCCAGGAGAAACACTGGATATACAGCCCCCCGCACCGAGAGAGACCCCACAGAGAGACCCCCGCCGAGAGAGAGAGACAGAGCACGAGACGTGGAAGGCGTGGTCACTACCAGACACAAGATGGCGGCTGCACATCAGCGTCCTCCTCCCACATCCCCCGACACATCCAGGAGAAACACTGGATATACAGCCCCCCGCACCGAGAGAGACCCCACAGAGAGACCCCCGCCGAGAGAGAGAGACAGAGCACGAGACGTGGAAGGCGTGTCACTACCAGACACAAGATGGCGGCTGCACATCAGCGTCCTCCTCCCACATCCCCCGACACATCCAGGAGAAACACTGGATATACAGCCCCCTGCACCGAGAGAGACCCCACAGAGAGACCCCCGCCGAGAGAGAGCACGAGACGTGGAAGGCGTGGTCACTACCAGACACAAGATGGCGGCTGCACATCAGCGTCCTCCTCCCACATCCCCCGACACATCCAGGAGAAACACTGGATATACAGCCCCCCGCACCGAGAGAGACCCCACAGAGAGACCCCCGCCGAGAGAGAGACAGAGCACGAGACGTGGAAGGCGTGGTCACTACCAGACACAAGATGGCGGCTGCACATCAGCGTCCTCCCCCCACATCCCCCGACACATCCAGGAGAAACACTGGATATACAGCCCCCCGCACCGAGAGAGACCCCACAGAGAGACCCCCGCCGAGAGAGAGAGACAGAGCACGAGACGTGGAAGGCGTGGTCACTACCAGACACAAGATGGCGGCTGCACATCAGCGTCCTCCCCCCACATCCCCCGACACATCCAGGAGAAACACTGGATATACAGCCCCCCGCACCGAGAGACACTCCACAGAGAGACCCCCGCCGAGAGAGAGACAGAGCACGAGACGTGGAAGGCGTGGTCACTACCAGACACAAGATGGCGGCTGCACATCAGCGTCCTCCTCCCACATCCCCCGACACATCCAGGAGAAACACTGGATATACAGCCCCCCGCACCGAGAGAGACCCCACAGAGAGACCCCCGCCGAGAGAGAGAGACAGAGCACGAGACGTGGAAGGCGTGGTCACTACCAGACACAAGATGGCGGCTGCACATCAGCGTCCTCCTCCCACATCCCCCGACACATCCAGGAGAAACACTGGATATACAGCCCCCCGCACCGAGAGAGACCCCACAGAGAGACCCCCGCCGAGAGAGAGACAGAGCACGAGACGTGGAAGGCGTGGTCACTACCAGACACAAGATGGCGGCTGCACATCAGCGTCCTCCTCCCACATCCCCCGACACATCCAGGAGAAACACTGGATATACAGCCCCCCGCACCGAGAGAGACCCCACAGAGAGACCCCCGCCGAGAGAGACAGAGCACGAGACGTGGAAGGCGTGGTCACTACCAGACACAAGATGGCGGCTGCACATCAGCGTCCTCCCCCCACATCCCCCGACACATCCAGGAGAAACACTGGATATACAGCCCCCCGCACCGAGAGAGACCCCACAGAGAGACCCCCGCCGAGAGAGAGACAGAGCACGAGACGTGGAAGGCGTGGTCACTACCAGACACAAGATGGCGGCTGCACATCAGCGTCCTCCCCCCACATCCCCCGACACATCCAGGAGAAACACTGGATATACAGCCCCCCCGCACCGAGAGAGACCCCACAGAGAGACCCCCGCCGAGAGAGAGACAGAGCACGAGACGTGGAAGGCGTGGTCACTACCAGACACAAGATGGCGGCTGCACATCAGCGTCCTCCTCCCACATCCCCCGACACATCCAGGAGAAACACTGGATATACAGCCCCCCGCACCGAGAGAGACCCCACAGAGAGACCCCCGCCGAGAGAGAGACAGAGCACGAGACGTGGAAGGCGTGGTCACTACCAGACACAAGATGGCGGCTGCACATCAGCGTCCTCCCCCCACATCCCCCGACACATCCAGGAGAAACACTGGATATACAGCCCCCCGCACCCAGAGAGACCCCACAGAGAGACCCCCGCCGAGAGAGAGCACGAGACGTGGAAGGCGTGGTCACTACCAGACACAAGATGGCGGCTGCACATCAGCGTCCTCCTCCCACATCCCCCGACACATCCAGGAGAAACACTGGATATACAGCCCCCCGCACCGAGAGAGACCCCACAGAGAGACCCCCGCCGAGAGAGAGAGACAGAGCACGAGACGTGGAAGGCGTGGTCACTACCAGACACAAGATGGCGGCTGCACATCAGCGTCCTCCCCCCACATCCCCCGACACATCCAGGAGAAACACTGGATATACAGCCCCCCGCACCGAGAGAGACCCCACAGAGAGACCCCCGCCGAGAGAGAGAGACCGAGCACGAGACGTGGAAGGCGTGGTCACTACCAGACACAAGATGGCGGCTGCACATCAGCGTCCTCCCCCCACATCCCCCGACACATCCAGGAGAAACACTGGATATACAGCCCCCCGCACCGAGAGAGACCCCACAGAGAGACCCCCGCCGAGAGAGAGACAGAGCACGAGACGTGGAAGGCGTGGTCACTACCAGACACAAGATGGCGGCTGCACATCAGCGTCCTCCTCCCACATCCCCCGACACCGAGAGGAGACCCCACAGAGAGACCCCCGCCGAGAGAGAGACAGAGCACGAGACGTGGAAGGCGTGGTCACTACCAGACACAAGATGGCGGCTGCACATCAGCGTCCTCCCCCCACATCCCCCGACACATCCAGGAGAAACACTGCATATACAGCCCCCCGCACCGAGAGAGACCCCCACAGAGAGACCCCCGCCGAGAGAGAGACAGAGCACGAGACGTGGAAGGCGTGGTCACTACCAGACACAAGATGGCGGCTGCACATCAGCGTCCTCCTCCCACATCCCCCGACACATCCAGGAGAAACACTGGATATACAGCCCCCCGCACCGAGAGAGACCCCACAGAGAGACCCCCGCCGAGAGAGAGACAGAGCACGAGACGTGGAAGGCGTGGTCACTACCAGACACAAGATGGCGGCTGCACATCAGCGTCCTCCCCCCACATCCCCCGACACATCCAGGAGAAACACTGGATATACAGCCCCCCGCACCGAGAGAGACCCCACACAGAGACCCCCGCCGAGAGAGAGACAGAGCACGAGACGTGGAAGGCGTGGTCACTACCAGACAAGATGGCGGCTGCACATCAGCGTCCTCCCCCCACATCCCCCGACACATCCAGGAGAAACACTGGATATACAGCCCCCCGCACCGAGAGAGACCCCACAGAGAGACCCCCGCCGAGAGAGAGAGACAGAGCACGAGACGTGGAAGGCGTGGTCACTACCAGACACAAGATGGCGGCTGCACATCAGCGTCCTCCTCCCACATCCCCCGACACATCCAGGAGAGACACTGGATATACAGCCCCCCGCACCGAGAGAGACCCCACAGAGAGACCCCGCCGAGAGAGAGAGACAGAGCACGAGACGTGGAAGGCGTGGTCACTACCAGACACAAGATGGCGGCTGCACATCAGCGTCCTCCTCCCACATCCCCCGACACATCCAGGAGAAACACTGGATATACAGCCCCCCGCACCGAGAGGAGACCCCACAGAGAGACCCCGCCGAGAGAGAGACAGAGCACGAGACGTGGAAGGCGTGGTCACTACGAGACACAAGATGGCGGCTGCACATCAGCGTCCTCCTCCCACATCCCCCGAC
Source organism: Engystomops pustulosus (assembly GCF_040894005.1). Taxonomy (NCBI): domain Eukaryota; kingdom Metazoa; phylum Chordata; class Amphibia; order Anura; family Leptodactylidae; genus Engystomops; species Engystomops pustulosus. The sequence continues at coordinate 100,736 of NW_027285139.1, forward strand.
ACATCCAGGAGAAACACTGGATATACAGCCCCCCCGCACCGAGAGAGACCCCACAGAGAGACCCCCGCCGAGAGAGAGACAGAGCACGAGACGTGGAAGGCGTGGTCACTACCAGACACAAGATGGCGGCTGCACATCAGCGTCCTCCTCCCACATCCCCCGACACATCCAGGAGAAACACTGGATATACAGCCCCCCGCACCGAGAGAGACCCCACAGAGAGACCCCCGCCGAGAGAGAGAGACAGAGCACGAGACGTGGAAGGCGTGGTCACTACCAGACACCAGTCGGGGGGGGGGGGGGGGTGTCACCAGTCAGGGGAGGCGGGGCCACCAGTCAGGGGGGGGGGCGGGGGCACCAGTCAGGGGGGGGGGGCGGGGGCGGCGGGGTCACCAGTCAGGGACCCCTCGGTGACCTTGCTCTGACCTTTTCGCCCAGGTCTCGGGTAGGTTGTGCACGGTGTGTAGGTGGAAGGTGAGTAACGCTGATCTCCGCTCCGGTCTGCGCTCCTCCCTGGGGGTGACAGTCACAAAATCCGTGAGGAAACTGCAGCTATAGAGGGCGAGGAGCCGCAAGATGCCCCCGGAGAGCGCCCCCAGGAGGAGGAGCCTGGGATCTGCAGGAGAGGAACGGGAAAGAGCCATTACTGTGCACGACATAGCGGTATTATGGACATGCTGGGGGGCGGGGTTAGTATTGTGTAGAGGCTGGGGGGCGGGGTTAGTATTGTGTAGAGGCTGGGGGGCCGGGGTTAGTATTGTGTAGATGCTGGGGGGTGGGGTTAGTATTGTGTAGATGCTGGGGGGCGGAGATACTAGCGTGTACATGCTGGGGGGGGCGGGGTTAGTATTATGTAGATGCTGGGGGGCGGGGTTAGTATTATGTAGATGCTGGGGGGTGGGGTTAGTATTGTGTACATGCTGGGGGGGGCGGGGTTAGTATTATGTAGATGCTGGGGGGCGGGGTTAGTATTATGTAGATGCTGGGGGGCCGGGGTTAGTATTGTGTACATGCTGGGGGGCCGGGGTTAGTATTATGTAGATGCTGGGGGGCGGGGTTAGTATTGTGTAGATGCTGGGGGGGCGGGGTTAGTATTGTGTAGATGCTGGGGGGGCGGGGTTAGTATTGTGTAGATGCTGGGGGGCGGGGTTAGTATTGTGTAGAGGCTGGGGGGCGGGGTTAGTATTGTGTAGATGCTGGGGGGCCGGGGTTAGTATTGTGTAGATGCTGGGGGGTGGGGTTAGTATTGTGTAGATGCTGGGGGCGGGGTTAGTATTATGTAGATGCTGGGGGGCGGGGTTAGTATTGTGTAGATGCTGGGGGCGGGGTTAGTAGTGTGTAGATGCTGGGGGGGCGGGGTTAGTATTGTGTAGATGCTGGGGGGCCGGGGTTAGTATTGTGTAGATGCTGGGGGCGGGGTTAGTAGTGTGTAGATGCTGGGGGGGCGGGGTTAGTATTGTGTAGAGGCTGGGGGGCGGGGTTAGTATTGTGTAGAGGCTGGGGGGCGGGGTTAGTATTGTGTAGATGCTGGGGGGGCGGGGTTAGTAGTGTGTAGATGCTGGGGGGGCGGGGTTAGTAGTGTGTAGATGCTGGGGGGGCGGGGTTAGTATTGTGTAGATGCTGGGGGGCCGGGGTTAGTATTGTGTAGAGGCTGGGGGGCCGGGGTTAGTATTGTGTAGATGCTGGGGGGGTGGGGTTAGTATTATGTAGAGGCTGGGGGGGCGGGGTTAGTATTGTGTAGATGCTGGGGGGGCGGGGTTAGTATTGTGTAGATGCTGGGGGGGCGGGGTTAGTATTGTGTAGATGCTGGGGGGGCGGGGTTAGTATTGTGTAGATGCTGGGGGGCCGGGGTTAGTATTGTGTAGATGCTGGGGGGCGGGGTTAGTATTGTGTAGATGCTGGGGGGCGGGGTTAGTATTGTGTAGATGCTGGGGGGCCGGGGTTAGTATTGTGTAGATGCTGGGGGGCCGGGGTTAGTATTGTGTAGATGCTGGGGGGCCGGGGTTAGTATTGTGTAGATGCTGGGGGGGCGGGGTTAGTATTATGTAGAGGCTGGGGGGCGGGGTTAGTATTGTGTAGATGCTGGGGGGCCGGGGTTAGTATTGTGTAGATGCTGGGGGGGGCGGGGTTAGTATTGTGTAGAGGCTGGGGGGCGGGGTTAGTATTGTGTAGAGGCTGGGGGGCGGGGTTAGTATTGTGTAGATGCTGGGGGGTGGGGTTAGTATTGTGTAGATGCTGGGGGGTGGGGTTAGTATTATGTAGAGGCTGGGGGGGCGGGGTTAGTATTGTGTAGATGCTGGGGGGGGCGGGGTTAGTATTATGTAGATGCTGGGGGCCGGGGTTAGTATTGTGTAGATGCTGGGGGGTGGGGTTAGTATTGTGTAGATGCTGGGGGGTGGGGTTAGTATTATGTAGATGCTGGGGGGTGGGGTTAGTATTATGTAGAGGCTGGGGGGCGGGGTTAGTATTGTGTAGATGCTGGGGGGGGCGGGGTTAGTATTATGTAGATGCTGGGGGCCGGGGTTAGTATTGTGTAGATGCTGGGGGGCGGGGTTAGTATTGTGTAGATGCTGGGGGGTGGGGTTAGTATTATGTAGAGGCTGGGGGGGCGGGGTTAGTATTGTGTAGATGCTGGGGGGGGCGGGGTTAGTATTATGTAGATGCTGGGGGCCGGGGTTAGTATTGTGTAGATGCTGGGGGGCGGGGTTAGTATTGTGTAGATGCTGGGGGGCGGGGTTAGTATTGTGTAGATGCTGGGGGGTGGGGTTAGTATTGTGTACATGCTGGGGGGCCGGGGTTAGTATTGTGTAGATGCTGGGGGGGGGCGGGGTTAGTATTGTGTAGATGCTGGGGGCGGGGTTAGTATTGTGTAGATGCTGGGGGGTGGGGTTAGTATTGTGTAGATGCTGGGGGCGGGGTTAGTATTGTGTAGATGCTGGGGGGGCGGGGTTAGTATTGTGTAGATGCTGGGGGGGCGGGGTTAGTATTGTGTACATGCTGGGGGGGGCGGGTTAGTATTGTGTACATGCTGGGGGCCGGGGTTAGTATTGTGGAGATGCTGGGGGGCCGGGGTTAGTATTGTGGAGATGCTGGGGGGTGGGGTTAGTATTGTGTAGATGCTGGGGGCGGGGTTAGTATTGTGTAGATGCTGGGGGGGCGGGGTTAGTATTGTGTAGAGGCTGGGGGGGCGGGGTTAGTATTATGTAGATGCTGGGGGCGGGGTTAGTATTATGTAGATGCTGGGGGGCGGGGTTAGTATTGTGTAGATGCTGGGGGGGGTTAGTATTGTGTAGAGGCTGGGGGGGGTGGGGTTAGTATTATGTAGATGCTGGGGGCGGGGTTAGTATTATGTAGATGCTGGGGGGCGGGGTTAGTATTATGTAGATGCTGGGGGGCGGGGTTAGTATTGTGTAGATGCTGGGGGCGGGGTTAGTATTGTGTAGAGGCTGGGGGGCGGGGTTAGTATTGTGTAGAGGCTGGGGGGCGGGGTTAGTATTGTGTAGATGCTGGGGGGCGGGGTTAGTATTGTGTAGATGCTGGGGGGCGGGGTTAGTATTGTGTAGATGCTGGGGGGCGGGGTTAGTATTATGTAGATGCTGGGGGGCGGGGTTAGTATTGTGTAGATGCTGGGGGGGCGGGGTTAGTATTGTGTAGATGCTGGGGGGCGGGGTTAGTATTCTGTAGATGCTGGGGGGTGGGGTTAGTATTGTGTAGAGGCTGGGGGGCGGGGTTAGTATTGTGTAGAGGCTGGGGGGCGGGTTAGTATTCTGTAGATGCTGGGGGGTGGGGTTAGTATTGTGTAGATGCTGGGGGGTGGGGTTAGTATTATGTAGATGCTGGGGGGCGGGGTTAGTATTCTGTAGATGCTGGGGGGCGGGGTTAGTATTGTGTAGATGCTGGGGGGTGGGGTTAGTATTGTGTAGATGCTGGGGGGCGGGGTTAGTATTGTGTAGATGCTGGGGGGTGGGGTTAGTATTCTGTAGATGCTGGGGGGTGGGGTTAGTATTCTGTAGATGCTGGGGGGTGGGTTAGTATTATGTAGATGTATGATGTCACTCTCACCTGTTGGATGTGGGGACTGATCCGGAACCTGTAGGAAAATGAGAAACATGAGGTCCCGGATTCCCTAGAGAAGGACCATTAAAGGGGACACGAGGAACCACCCCACCCCATTATACCTCCCCCCCCCCCCTATACCTCCATACCCATCTATATGTCCGGTCACCTCTATAACTCCTCCCCCTCAGTATAATTACCATAGTGGGCGGGTTCTGGGCGGTGCCTCTCAGGTTCTGCACGGCGGTGCTGATCTCCAGGGTCTCCACAGATCGGAGGAGGTAACAGAGGTCCTGCACGGCCTCCAGGAGCGGGCCCACACCTGAGGACTGACAGAGGGGGCACCCCGACATTACACACCCCGACATTGGTGCCCCCCCCCCCAACATTACACACCCCGACATTACACCCCCCCGACATTGGTGCCCCCCCAACATTACACACCCGGCATAAAACCGATAGAGGGGGTACCCCAAAATTAGACAGGCAAAGCACCCCAACATGAAACTGCCCCCTGTAGGTTATGATATGACCCCCGATTACCCGGTCGTGGAGGAAACTCAGGACTTGATCCTCATATTCAGAGACGGCAACAAACAGACGTTTCCTAAAAGAGGAAAATCACCAGTAACTGAGCGGAGGATCCGGCACAGTGGGGGTCATTTACTAAGGGCCCAATCGCGTTCTTCCGTGGCGTTACCCGAATTTTCCCCTAATTGCCCCAGGATTTTGTGATGTGATCAGATTGTGGCGCATCGGTGCAAGGATGCACGCGACAGAAATCGGGGGATGTGGCCGTCGGAGAAACCGCCGTATTTATAAAAAAAAAAAACAAAAAAAAATAATAATAATGTGTCGCTGGACGCGCACTTACCTGCACCCAGCGTAGGAAGGTGAACTTCAGTGAACTCCGAGGGACTTCAGCGCAGCAGCGACACCTGGTGGACATCGGGGGAACTACCTTAGTGAATCCCGGCCGGACCCGAATCCCCCACACAGAACGCGCCGCTGGATCGCGAATGGACCAGGTAGGTAAATCTGCCCCAGTGCGTCAGTCCCTCCCCTCTCCCCTCTCCTGACCTCAGCTCCTGCCAGTACTGGGCATGCTCCAGGCGTCCTCCGAGGGTCAGCTCCGTCTCATCATCCTCCACCTGCAAGGGAGGAGTCACAGCTGAGGGGGGCTCCTCGCGGGGCACCTCCCGGGGAGCCGGAGTATCTGGTGTCTCACCGTGCGGGCCAGCCGGTACCGGGATCTTCCTCCAATGTGGAGCCGTAGACAAATCCTGCGCTCTCTCTGCAGAACGATGTGACTGCACAAACTGAGACCGCTGCGAGACATAACCGGAGAGTGAGAGTGAGAGAGAGAGCGCCCAGCTACACACAGGGAGGGGGGTGAGAGAGAGAGCGCCCAGCTACACACAGGGAGGGGGTGAGAGAGAGAGAGAGGGCCCAGCTACACACAGGGAGGGGGGAGAGAGAGAGAGCGCCCAGCTACACACAGGGAGGGGGGAGAGAGAGAGAGCGCCCAGCTACACACAGGGAGGGGGGAGAGAGAGAGAGCGCCCAGCTACACACAGGGAGGGGGGAGAGAGAGAGAGCGCCCAGCTACACACAGGGAGGGGGGAGAGAGAGAGAGCGCCCAGCTACACACAGGGAGGGGGGAGAGAGAGAGAGCGCCCAGCTACACACAGGGAGGGGGGAGAGAGAGAGAGCGCCCAGCTACACACAGGGAGGGGGGAGAGAGAGAGAGCGCCCAGCTACACACAGGGAGGGGGGAGAGAGAGAGAGCGCCCAGCTACACACACAGGGAGGGGGGGAGAGAGAGCGCCCAGCTACACACAGGGAGGGGGGGAGAGAGAGCGCCCAGCTACACACAGGGAGGGGGGAGAGAGAGAGAGCGCCCAGCTACACACAGGGAGGGGGGGGGAGAGAGAGCGCCCAGCTACACACAGGGAGGGGGGGAGAGAGAGCGCCCAGCTACACACAGGGAGGGGGGAGAGAGAGAGAGCGCCCAGCTACACACAGGGAGGGGGGGAGAGAGAGAGCGCCCAGCTACACACAGGGAGGGGGGAGAGAGAGAGAGCGCCCAGCTACACACAGGGAGGGGGGGGAGAGAGAGCGCCCAGCTACACACAGGGAGGGGGGGGGGAGAGAGAGCGCCCAGCTACACACAGGGAGGGGGGGAGAGAGAGAGCGCCCAGCTACACACAGGGAGGGGGGGGAGAGAGAGCGCCCAGCTACACACAGGGAGGGGGGGGAGAGAGAGCGCCCAGCTACACACAGGGAGGGGGGGGAGAGAGAGCGCCCAGCTACACACAGGGAGGGGGGGGGAGAGAGAGCGCCCAGCTACACACAGGGAGGGGGGGGAGAGAGAGCGCCCAGCTACACACAGGGAGGGGGGGAGAGAGAGCGCCCAGCTACACACAGGGAGGGGGGGAGAGAGAGCGCCCAGCTACACACAGGGAGGGGGGAGAGAGAGCGCCCAGCTACACACAGGGAGGGGGGAGAGAGAGCGCCCAGCTACACACAGGGAGGGGGGAGAGAGAGCGCCCAGCTACACACAGGGAGGGGGGAGAGAGAGCGCCCAGCTACACACAGGGAGGGGGGGAGAGAGAGCGCCCAGCTACACACAGGGAGGGGGGGAGAGAGAGCGCCCAGCTACACACAGGGAGGGGGAGAGAGAGAGCGCCCAGCTACACACAGGGAGGGGGGAGGGAGAGCGCCCAGCTACACACAGGGAGGGGGGAGAGAGAGCGCCCAGCTACACACAGGGAGGGGGGAGGGAGAGCGCCCAGCTACACACAGGGAGGGGGGAGGGAGAGCGCCCAGCTACACACAGGGAGGGGGGAGGTAGAGCGCCCAGCTACACACAGGGAGGGGGGAGGGAGAGCGCCCAGCTACACACAGGGAGGGGGGAGGGAGAGAGAGAGAGCGCCCAGCTACACACAGGGAGGGGGGAGGGAGAGAGAGAGAGCGCCCAGCTACACATAGAGAGGGGGGAGAGCGTGCGCCCAGCTACACACAGGGAGGGGGAGGGAGAGCGCCCAGCTACACACAGGGAGGGGGGAGGGAGAGCGCCCAGCTACACACAGGGAGGGGGGAGAGAGAGAGCGCCCAGCTACACACAGGGAGGGGGGAGAGAGAGAGCGCCCAGCTACACACAGGGAGGGGGGAGAGAGAGCGCCCAGCTACACACAGGGAGGGGGGAGGGAGAGCGCCCAGCTACACACAGGGAGGGGGGAGGGAGAGCGCCCAGCTACACACAGGGAGGGGGGAGGGAGAGAGAGAGAGCGCCCAGCTACACACAGGGAGGGGGGAGGGAGAGAGAGAGAGCGCCCAGCTACACATAGAGAGGGGGGAGAGCGTGCGCCCAGCTACACACAGGGAGGGGAGGGAGAGCGCCCAGCTACACACAGGGAGGGGGAGGGAGAGCGCCCAGCTACACACAGGGAGGGGGGAGGGAGAGCGCCCAGCTACACACAGGGAGGGGGGAGAGAGAGAGCGCCCAGCTACACACAGGGAGGGGGGAGAGAGAGAGCGCCCAGCTACACACAGGGAGGGGGGAGAGAGAGCGCCCAGCTACACACAGGGAGGGGGGAGAGAGAGCGCCCAGCTACACACAGGGAGGGGGGAGGGAGAGAGAGAGAGCGCCCAGCTACACACAGGGAGGGGGGAGGGAGAGAGAGAGAGCGCCCAGCTACACATAGAGAGGGGGGAGAGCGTGCGCCCAGCTACACACAGGGAGGGGGAGGGAGAGCGCCCAGCTACACACAGGGAGGGGGAGGGAGAGCGCCCAGCTACACACAGGGAGGGGGAGGGAGAGCGCCCAGCTACACACAGGGAGGGGGGAGGGAGAGCGCCCAGCTACACACAGGGAGGGGGGAGAGAGAGAGCGCCCAGCTACACACAGGGAGGGGGGAGAGAGAGAGCGCCCAGCTACACACAGGGAGGGGGGAGAGAGAGCGCCCAGCTACACACAGGGAGGGGGGAGAGAGAGCGCCCAGCTACACACAGGGAGGGGGGAGAGAGAGCGCCCAGCTACACACAGGGAGGGGGGAGAGAGAGCGCCCAGCTACACACAGGGAGGGGGGAGAGAGAGCGCCCAGCTACACACAGGGAGGGGGGAGAGAGAGCGCCCAGCTACACACAGGGAGGGGGGAGAGAGAGCGCCCAGCTACACAATCTTGTGGAAGTGGTCGCAGTGTGAAATACTCACGGATGCAGATACTCGTCCAGGCCGCAGATACTCAGGTAACAGCCGCCCCCGGCAGGCTCCGCCTCCTCTCCTGGGGGCACTGAGGCTGGGTGCAGGTCATGTGACAGGGTCGGGTACAGACGATGCGCCAGCGCCCGAGCAGGGATCTGCTGCAGAACATCTGCAATAATATGTGACACAAGGGTGGAGCCTGCAGAGAGAGGGAGGAGATTACTGACTACACATCCCCTGACACTCAGCTCCGCCCCCCAAAGAAAATGCTATAGAAGTGAAATAGGCGTCACCGGGAGCAGAGACCGACCAATTACTGTACAGTACACCCACAGAGGGACAGAGGACCCCCATATATAGAGTGCCCCCATATATACACTACTGACCCCCCCACCATGTACAGTGCCCCCCCATATATACACTACTGACCCCCCCCCACCATGTACAGTGCCCCCATATATACACTACTGACCCCCCACCATGTACAGTGCCCATCCCCCCATATATACACTACTGACCCCCCACCATGTACAGTGCCCCCCCATATATACACTACTGACCCCCCCACCATGTACAGTGCCCCCATATATACACTACTGACCCCCCCACCATGTACAGTGCCCCCCCATATATACACTACTGACCCCCCACCATGTACAGTGCCCCCATATATACACTACTGACCCCCCACCATGTACAGTGCCCCCCATATATACACTACTGCCCCCACCATGTACAGTGCCCCCCATATATACACTACTGACCCCCACCATGTACAGTGCCCCCCATATATACACTACTGACCCCCCCCATGTACAGTGCCCCCATATATACACTACTGACCCCCCACCATGTACAGTGCCCCCATATATACACTACTGACCCCCCCCCCATGTACAGTGCCCCCCATATATACACTACTGACCCCCCACCATGTACAGTGCCCCCCCATATATACACTACTGACCCCCCCCATGTACAGTGCCCCCATATATACACTACTGACCGCCCCACCATGTACAGTGCCCCCCATATATACACTACTGCCCCCCCACCATGTACAGTGCCCCCCATATATACACTACTGACCCCCCCACCATGTACAGTGCCCCCCATATATACACTACTGCCCCCCACCATGTACAGTGCCCCCCATATATACACTACTGACCCCCCACCATGTACAGTGCCCCCCATATATACACTACTGACCCCCCCACCAGGTACAGTGCCCCCATATATACACTACTGACCCCCCCCATGTACAGTGCCCCCCATATATACACTACTGACCCCCCCCCACCATGTACAGTGCCCCCCATATATACACTACTGACCCCCCCACCATGTACAGTGCCCCCCGTATATACACTACTGACCCCCCACCATGTACAGTGCCCCCCGTATATACACTACTGACCCCCCACCATGTACAGTGCCCCCCGTATATACACTACTGACCCCCCACCATGTACAGTGCCCCCCATATATACACTACTGACCCCTCACCATGTACAGTGCCCCCCATATATACACTACTGACCCCCCACCATGTACAGTGCCCCCCATATATACACTACTGACCCCCCCATGTACAGTGCCCCCCATATATACACTACTGACCCCCCACCATGTACAGTGCCCCCATATATACACTACTGACCCCCACCATGTACAGTGCCCCCATATATACACTACTGACCCCCACCATGTACAGTGCCCCCCATATATACACTACTGACCCCCACCATGTACAGTGCCCCCCCATATATACACTACTGACCCCCCACCATGTACAGTGCCCCCCGTATATACACTACTGCCCCCCCCACCATGTACAGTGCCCCCCGTATATACACTACTGACCCCCCACCATGTACAGTGCCCCCCATATATACACTACTGACCCCCCCACCAGGTACAGTGCCCCCCCATATATACACTACTGACCCCCCACCATGTACAGTGCCCCCCATATATACACTACTGACCCCCCACCATGTACAGTGCCCCCCATATATACACTACTGACCCCCCACCATGTACAGTGCCCCCCGTATATACACTACTGACCCCCCACCATGTACAGTGCCCCCCGTATATACACTACTGACTCCCCACCATGTACAGTGCTCCCCGTATATACACTACTGACCCCCCACCATGTACAGTGCCCCCCATATATACACTACTGACCCCCCCACCATGTACAGTGCCCCCCATATATACACTACTGACCCCCCCCCCCATGTACAGTGCCCCCATATATACACTACTGACCCCCCCCCCCATGTACAGTGCCCCCATATATACACTACTGACCCCCCACCATGTACAGTGCCCCCCATATATACACTACTGACCCCCCCACCATGTACAGTGCCCCCCCATATATACACTACTGACCCCCCACCATGTACAGTGCCCCCCATATATACACTACTGACCCCCCCACCATGTACAGTGCCCCCCCATATATACACTACTGACCCCCCACCATGTACAGTGCCCCCCATATATACACTACTGACCCCCCACCATGTACAGTGCCCCCCATATATACACTACTGACCCCCCACCATGTACAGTGCCCCCCATATATACACTACTGACCCCCCACCATGTACAGTGCCCCCCATATATACACTACTGACCCCCCACCATGTACAGTGCCCCCCCATATATACACTACTGACCCCCCACCATGTACAGTGCCCCCCCATATATACACTACTGACCCCCCACCATGTACAGTGCCCCCCATATATACACTACTGACCCCCCACCATGTACAGTGCCCCCCATATATACACTACTGCCCCCCCACCATGTACAGTGCCCCCCCATATATACACTACTGACCCCCCACCATGTACAGTGCCCCCCCATATATACACTACTGACCCCCCACCATGTACAGTGCCCCCCATATATACACTACTGACCCCCCACCATGTACAGTGCCCCCATATATACACTACTGACCCCCCCATGTACAGTGCCCCCCATATATACACTACTGCCCCCCCACCATGTACAGTGCCCCCCGTATATACACTACTGACCCCCCCCATGTACAGTGCCCCCCGTATATACACTACTGACCCCCACCATGTACAGTGCCCCCCGTATATACACTACTGACCCCCACCATGTACAGTGCCCCCCGTATATACACTACTGACCCCCACCATGTACAGTGCCCCCGTATATACACTACTGACCCCCCCCATGTACAGTGCCCCCCATATATACACTACTGACCCCCCCATGTACAGACCCCCCATATATACACTACTGACCCCCCACCATGTACAGTGCCCCCCGTATATACACTACTGACCCCCCACCATGTACAGTGCCCCCATATATACACTACTGACCCCCCCCATGTACAGACCCCCCATATATACACTACTGACCCCCCACCATGTACAGTGCCCCCCATATATACACTACTGACCCCCCCCCCATGTACAGACCCCCCATATATACACTACTGACCCCCCACCATGTACAGTGCCCCCCGTATATACACTACTGACCCCCCCCATGTACAGTGCCCCCCATATATACACTACTGACCCCCCCCATGTACAGACCCCCCATATATACACTACTGACCCCCCACCATGTACAGTGCCCCCATATATACACTACTGACCCCCCACCATGTACAGTGCCCCCCGTATATACACTACTGACCCCCCCATGTACAGACCCCCCATATATACACTACTGACCCCCCACCATGTACAGTGCCCCCATATATACACTACTGCCCCCCCCCCCCCCCATGTACAGACCCCTCACCTCTCTGGGTGGTCCGCAGTGCAGGGCTGAGCTCCTCCCTGATGATGGAGACCTCCACCTCTGTGTCGGGGAGCTTCGGTGCGGGGGGGACAGCGATGCTCCATATTCTGTCGGGGTTGGAGGGGCGATGGGAGGCGGAGTACCCCTGCCTGATCCTGCAAGAGAAGGACCCCCAACCGGTCATGTGACCCCAGAGAACTCCTCCCACACTGACAACAGAACACACCCACCGACAGATTAACCTACCGCCAGACGGCATCGCAGAACGCAGCCACCTCCGAATCCGGCCTCAGCGGCGCCTCCTGCAGGTCTATTCTCCAGTCACCTCCAGCCTGAGAGGAAGAAGAGGAAAGTCTACACATCTCAGCCGGACCCCCATATACAACGCTATGATAAAGACCCCCAGGGGGAGCAGCACAGGGCCCCCCATATACATCGCTATGATAAAGACCCCCAGGGGGAGCAGCACAGGGACCCCCCATATACAACACTGTGATAAAGACCACCAGGAGGAGCAGCACAGGGCCCCCCATATACAACGCTGTGATAAAGACCACCAGGGGGAGCAGCACAGGGCCCCCCATATACATCGCTATGATAAAGACCCCCAGGGGGAGCAGCACAGGGACCCCCATATACAAGGCTATGATAAAGACCCCCAGGGGGAGCAGCACAGGGCCCCCCATATACATCGCTATGATAAAGACCCCCAGGGGGAGCAGCACAGGGACCCCCATATACAACGCTATGATAAAGACCACCAGGAGGAGCAGCACAGGGACCCCCCATATACAACACTGTGATAAAGACCACCAGGGGGAGCAGCACAGGGACCCCCCCATATACAACACTGTGATAAAGACCACCAGGGGGAGCAGCACAGGGAACCCCCATATACAAGGCTATGATAAAGACCACCAGGGGGAGCAGCACAGGGATCCTCCATATATAACACTGTGATAAAGACCCCCAGGGGGAGCAGCACAGGGACCCTCCATATACAACACTGTGATAAAGACCCCCAGGGGGAGCAGCACAGGGACCCTCCATATACAACGCTATGATAAAGACCCCCAGGAGGAGCAGCACAGGGACCCCCATATACAACACTGTGATAAAGACCCCCAGGAGGAGCAGCACAGGGACCCCCAAATACAACACTGTGATAAAGACCCCCAGGAGGAGCAGCACAGGGACCCCCAAATACATCGCTATGATAAAGACCCCCAGGGGGAGCAGCACAGGGACCCTCCATATACAACACTGTGATAAAGACCCCCAGGAGGAGCAGCACAGGGACCCCCATATACAACACTGTGATAAAGACCCCCAGGAGGAGCAGCACAGGGACCCCCATATACAAGGCTATGAAAAAGACCCCCAGGGGGAGCAGCACAGGGACCCCCCATATACAACGCCATGATAAAGACCACCAGGAGGAGCAGCACAGGGACCCCCCATATTCAAGGCTATGATAAAGACCCCCAGGGGGAGCAGCACAGGGACCCCCATATACAACGCTATGATAAAGACCCCCAGGGGGAGCAGCACAGGGACCCTCCATATACAACACTGTGATGAAGACCACCAGGGGGAGCAGCACAGGGACCCCCATATACAACGCTATGATAAAGACCCCCAGGAGGAGCAGCACAGGGCCCCCCATATACAATGCTATGATAAAGACCCCCAGGAGGAGCAGCACAGGGACCCCCCCATATACAACGCTATGATAAAGACCCCCAGGGGGAGCAGCACAGGGAACCCCCATATACAACACTGTGATAAAGACCACCAGAGGGAGCAGCACAGGGACCCCCATATACAACGCTATGATAAAGACCCCCAGGAGGAGCAGCACAGGGACCCCCATATACAACGCTATGACAAAGACCACCAGGGGGAGCTGCACAGGGACCCCCCATATACAACACTGTGATAAAGACCACCAGGGGGAGCAGCACAGGGACCCCCCATATACAACGCTATGATAAAGACCACCAGGGGGAGCAGCACAGGGACCCCCCATATACAACGCTATGATAAAGACCACCAGGAGGAGCAGCACAGGGACCCTCCATATACATCGCTATGATAAAGACCACCAGGGGGAGCAGCACAGGGACCCTCCATATACAACGCTATGATAAAGACCCCCAGGGGGAGCAGCACAGGTACCCCCCATATACAACTATGATAAAGACCCCCAGGGGGAGCAGCACAGGGACCCCCATATACAACGCTATGATAAAGACCCCCAGGGGGAGCAGCACAGGGACCCCCATATACAACGCTATGATAAAGACCCCCAGGGGGAGCAGCACAGGGACCCCCATATACAACGCTATGATAAAGACCACCAGGGGGAGCAGCACAGGGACCCCCCATATACAACGCTATGATAAAGACCCCCAGGGGGAGCAGCACAGGGACCCCCATATACAAGGCTATGATAAAGACCACCAGGGGGAGCAGCACAGGGATCCTCCATATACAAGGCTATGATAAAGACCCCCAGGGAGAGCAGCACAGGGACCCCCATATACAACGCTATGATAAAGACCACCAGAGGGAGCAGCACAGGGACCCCCATATACAAGGCTATGATAAAGACCCCCAGGGGGAGCAGCACAGGGCCCCCATATACAACGCTATGATAAAGACCCCCAGGGAGAGCAGCACAGGGACCCCCCATATACAAGGCTATGATAAAGACCACCAGGAGGAGCAGCACAGGGACCCCCCATATACAACGCTATGATAAAGACCCCCAGGGGGAGCAGCACAGGGACCCCCATATACAACGCTATGATAAAGACCCCCAGGGGGAGCAGCACAGGGACCCCCATATACAACGCTATGATAAAGACCCCCAGGGGGAGCAGCACAGGGACCCCCATATACAACGCTATGATAAAGACCCCCAGGGGGAGCAGCACAGGGCCCCCCATATACAACGCTATGATAAAGACCACCAGGGGGAGCTGCACAGGGACCCCCCATATACAACACTGTGATAAAGACCACCAGGAGGAGCAGCACAGGGACCCCCATATACAACGCTATAATAAAGACCCCCAGGGGGAGCAGCACAGGACCCCCATATACAAGGCTATGATAAAGACCCCCAGGGGGAGCAGCACAGGGACCCCCATATACAACGCTATGATAAAGACCCCCAGGGGGAGCAGCACAGGGACCCTCCATATACAACGCTATGATAAAGACCACCAGGAGGAGCAGCACAGGGACCCCCCATATTCAAGGCTATGATAAAGACCCCCAGGGGGAGCAGCACAGGGACCCCCATATACAACGCTATGATAAAGACCCCCAGGGGGAGCAGCACAGGACCCCCATATACAAGGCTATGATAAAGACCCCCAGGGGGAGCAGCACAGGGACCCCCCATATACAACGCTATGATAAAGACCACCAGGGGGAGCAGCACAGGGACCCCCATATACAACGCTATGATAAAGACCACCAGGGGGAGCAGCACAGGGACCCCCCATATACAACGCTATGATAAAGACCCCCAGGGGGAGCAGCACAGGGACCCCCATATACAACTATGATAAAGACCCCCAGGGGGAGCAGCACAGGGACCCCCATATACAACGCTATGATAAAGACCCCCAGGGGGAGCAGCACAGGGACCCCCATATACAACGCTATGATAAAGACCCCCAGGGGGAGCAGCACAGGACCCCCCATATACAACGCTATGATAAAGACCCCCAGGGGGAGCAGCACAGGGACCCCCATATACAACGCTATGATAAAGACCCCCAGGGGGAGCAGCACAGGACCCCCATATACAAGGCTATGATAAAGACCCCCAGGGGGAGCAGCACAGGGACCCCCCATATACAACGCTATGATAAAGACCACCAGGGGGAGCAGCACAGGGACCCCCATATACAACGCTATGATAAAGACCACCAGGGGGAGCAGCACAGGGACCCCCCATATACAACGCTATGATAAAGACCCCCAGGGGGAGCAGGGACCTCTATAGCTGTGGTACTATTCTGCTTGCGGTTGCCATGGTAGCATCAGCATAACCTCTCAGTGTGTGTTCCATGACAGGAAGCAGTGGTAGTGACTGTCGCCATGGCAGCCGCAGAGCCTGTCCTGCACATACTGACCTGTGTGTGGTGTCCATAGTGCGGGGCGCGGAGCCCCGGAGTGTCGCCCCCTGCTGGAGCGCTGCCCATGTCATGGTAATGGAGGGAGGGGTCCGCCATGTGGTGCTGCTCAAACCCAATCCTGAAGCCTCCGCTGAGCGGCAGAGCCGGCGCCTCCCCATCCTGGCTGCACGCCGGAGGCGTGGGCGGCCGCGGGAACCACGACTGCTGCTCCTCCAGCCAGTTATCACTCAGGAAGCCGTAGGGAGCAGCCGCCACCGGAGTACAGGGGGCGGGGCCAAGAACACTGGCAGGAGCAAAGCCAATGGGAGGGGCCTGGCCATAAATAACGGGGGGAGGAGGAGGAGGGTCATAGCCAGTGGGAGGGGCTGGGTGATAACCAGGAGGAGGTGCTTGGCCATAGCCAGTGGGAGGGGCTGGGTGATAACCAGGAGGAGGGGCTTGGCCATAGCCAGTGGGAGGGGCTGGGTGATAACCAGGAGGAGGGACTTGGCCATAGCCAGTGGGAGGGGCTGGGTGATAACCAGGAGGAGGGACTTGGCCATAGCCAGTGGGAGGGGCTGGGTGATAACCAGGAGGAGGGGCTTGGCCATAGCCAGTGGGAGGGGCTGGGTGATAAAGCGGGGGAGGGGCTTGGCCATAGCGGGTGGGAGGGTGTGACATGCTTTGGAATCCCGGAGGAGCAGGGAATTGTGGGATTTCTTCTCTGGGACACAAATCAGAAACATTTTCAGGAAACCCAAAGTTCAGCCTCGGATCCATAACTCCCGGAATCTACAAGAGAAAGAAAGATGTCAGGAGCCGGGGGCAGGGTTACCAAGAGCTGACCCCTCCCCCTTCATCATTACCCTGGTGTCTGGGTCCAGCTGTGCACAGGAGAGTCATGACAATGTGTCCCCTGTAGCCGAGGTCCCACCTGCCGGGGGTTAATGTGTCGCCTGTAGCCGAGGTCCCACCTGCCGGGGGTTAATGTGTCCCCTGTAGCCGAGGTCACACCTGCCGGGGGTTAATGTGTCGCCTGTAGCTGAGGTCCCACCTGCCGGGGGTTAATGTGTCGCCTGTAGCGGAGGTCACACCTGCCGGGGGTTAATGTGTCGCCTGTAGCCGAGGTCCCACCTGCCGGGGGTTAATGTGTCGCCTGTAGCCGAGGTCCCACCTGCCGGGGGTTAATGTGTCCCCTGTAGCCGAGGTCCCACCTGCCGGGGGTTAATGTGTCCCCTGTAGCCGAGGTCCCACCTGCCGGGGGTTAATGTGTCGCCTGTAGCCGGGGTCACACCTGCCGGGGGTTAATGTGTCGCCTGTAGCCGGGGTCACACCTGCCGGGGGTTAATGTGTCGCCTGTAGCCGGGGTCACACCTGCCGGGGGTTAATGTGTCGCCTGTAGCCGAGGTCCCACCTGCCGGGGGTTAATGTGTCGCCTGTAGCCGAGGTCCCACCTGCCGGGGGTTAATGTGTCCCCTGTAGCCGGGGTCACACCTGCCGGGGGTTAATGTGTCACCTGTAGCCGAGGTCACACCTGCCGGGGGTTAATGTGTCGCCTGTAGCCGAGGTCCCACCTGCCGGGGGTTAATGTGTCCCCTGTAGCCGAGGTCCCACCTGCCGGGGGTTAATGTGTCCTGTAGCCGGGGTCCCACCTGCCGGGGGTTAATGTGTCGCCTGTAGCCGAGGTCCCACCTGCCGGGGGTTAATGTGTCCCCTGTAGCCGGGGTCACACCTGCCGGGGGTTAATGTGTCGCCTGTAGCCGGGGTCACACCTGCCGGGGGTTAATGTGTCGCCTGTAGCCGGGGTCACACCTGCCGGGGGTTAATGTGTCGCCTGTAGCCGAGGTCCCACCTGCCGGGGGTTAATGTGTCGCCTGTAGCCGAGGTCCCACCTGCCGGGGGTTAATGTGTCCCCTGTAGCCGAGGTCCCACCTGCCGGGGGTTAATGTGTCCCCTGTAGCCGAGGTCCCACCTGCCGGGGGTTAATGTGTCCTGTAGCCGAGGTCCCGCCTGCCGGGGGTTAATGTGTCACCTGTAGCCGAGGTCCCACCTGCCGGGGGTTAATGTGTCCTGTAGCCGAGGTCCCGCCTGCCGGGGGTTAATGTGTCACCTGTAGCCGAGGTCCCACCTGCCGGGGGTTAATGTGTCCCCTGTAGCCGAGGTCCCACCTGCCGGGGGTTAATGTGTCCCCTGTAGCCGAGGTCCCACCTGCCGGGGGTTAATGTGTCACCTGTAGCCGGGGTCACACCTGCCGGGGGTTAATGTGTCCCCTGTAGCCGGGGTCACACCTGCCGGGGGTTAATGTGTCCCCTGTAGCAGAGGTCACGCCTGCCGGGGGTTAATGTGTCGCCTGTAGCCGAGGTCCCACCTGCCGGGGGTTAATGTGTCCCCTGTAGCCGAGGTCCCACCTGCCGGGGGTTAATGTGTCACCTGTAGCCGGGGTCACACCTGCCGGGGGTTAATGTGTCCCCTGTAGCCGGGGTCACACCTGCCGGGGGTTAATGTGTCCCCTGTAGCAGAGGTCACGCCTGCCGGGGGTTAATGTGTCGCCTGTAGCCGGGGTCACGCCTGCCGGGGGTTAATGTGTCGCCTGTAGCCGAGGTCCCGCCTGCCGGGGGTTAATGTGTCGCCTGTAGCCGAGGTCCCGCCTGCCGGGGGTTAATGTGTCGCCTGTAGCCGAGGTCCCGCCTGCCGGGGGTTAATGTGTCCCCTGTAGCCGAGGTCCCGCCTGCCGGGGGTTAATGTGTCCCCTGTAGCCGAGGTCCCACCTGCCGGGGGTTAATGTGTCGCCTGTAGCCGAGGTCACACCTGCCGGGGGTTAATGTGTCGCCTGTAGCCGAGGTCACACCTGCCGGGGGTTAATGTGTCCCCTGTAGCCGGGGTCACACCTGCCGGGGGTTAATGTGTCCCCTGTAGCCGGGGTCCCACCTGCCGGGGGTTAATGTGTCGCCTGTAGCCGAGGTCCCACCTGCCGGGGGTTAATGTGTCGCCTGTAGCCGAGGTCCCACCTGCCGGGGGTTAATGTGTCGCCTGTAGCCGAGGTCACGCCTGCCGGGGGTTAATGTGTCCCCTGTAGCCGAGGTCCCACCTGCCGGGGGTTAATGTGTCGCCTGTAGCCGGGGTCACACCTGCCGGGGGTTAATGTGTCGCCTGTAGCCGAGGTCACACCTGCCGGGGGTTAATGTGTCGCCTGTAGCCGAGGTCACACCTGCCGGGGGTTAATGTGTCGCCTGTAGCCGGGGTCACACCTGCCGGGGGTTAATGTGTCGCCTGTAGCCGAGGTCCCACCTGCCGGGGGTTAATGTGTCGCCTGTAGCCGAGGTCACACCTGCCGGGGGTTAATGTGTCCCCTGTAGCCGGGGTCACACCTGCCGGGGGTTAATGTGTCCCCTGTAGCCGAGGTCACACCTGCCGGGGGTTAATGTGTCGCCTGTAGCCGAGGTCACGGCTGCCGGGGGTTAATGTGTCGCCTGTAGCCGGGGTCACACCTGCCGGGGGTTAATGTGTCGCCTGTAGCCGGGGTCACACCTGCCGGGGGTTAATGTGTCGCCTGTAGCCGAGGTCCCACCTGCCGGGGGTTAATGTGTCCCCTGTAGCCGAGGTCCCACCTGCCGGGGGTTAATGTGTCCCCTGTAGCCGAGGTCCCACCTGCCGGGGGTTAATGTGTCACCTGTAGCCGGGGTCACACCTGCCGGGGGTTAATGTGTCCCCTGTAGCCGGGGTCACACCTGCCGGGGGTTAATGTGTCCCCTGTAGCAGAGGTCACGCCTGCCGGGGGTTAATGTGTCCCCTGTAGCCGAGGTCCCACCTGCCGGGGGTTAATGTGTCCCCTGTAGCCGAGGTCCCACCTGCCGGGGGTTAATGTGTCACCTGTAGCCGGGGTCACACCTGCCGGGGGTTAATGTGTCCCCTGTAGCCGGGGTCACACCTGCCGGGGGTTAATGTGTCCCCTGTAGCAGAGGTCACGCCTGCCGGGGGTTAATGTGTCGCCTGTAGCCGGGGTCACACCTGCCGGGGGTTAATGTGTCGCCTGTAGCCGAGGTCCCGCCTGCCGGGGGTTAATGTGTCGCCTGTAGCCGAGGTCCCGCCTGCCGGGGGTTAATGTGTCGCCTGTAGCCGAGGTCCCGCCTGCCGGGGGTTAATGTGTCCCCTGTAGCCGAGGTCCCGCCTGCCGGGGGTTAATGTGTCCCCTGTAGCCGAGGTCCCACCTGCCGGGGGTTAATGTGTCCCCTGTAGCCGAGGTCCCACCTGCCGGGGGTTAATGTGTCGCCTGTAGCCGAGGTCACACCTGCCGGGGGTTAATGTGTCCCCTGTAGCCGGGGTCACACCTGCCGGGGGTTAATGTGTCCCCTGTAGCCGGGGTCCCACCTGCCGGGGGTTAATGTGTCGCCTGTAGCCGAGGTCCCACCTGCCGGGGGTTAATGTGTCGCCTGTAGCCGAGGTCCCACCTGCCGGGGGTTAATGTGTCGCCTGTAGCCGAGGTCATGCCTGCCGGGGGTTAATGTGTCCCCTGTAGCCGAGGTCCCACCTGCCGGGGGTTAATGTGTCGCCTGTAGCCGGGGTCACACCTGCCGGGGGTTAATGTGTCGCCTGTAGCCGAGGTCACACCTGCCGGGGGTTAATGTGTCGCCTGTAGCCGAGGTCACACCTGCCGGGGGTTAATGTGTCGCCTGTAGCCGAGGTCCCACCTGCCGGGGGTTAATGTGTCGCCTGTAGCTGAGGTCACACCTGCCGGGGGTTAATGTGTCCCCTGTAGCCGGGGTCACACCTGCCGGGGGTTAATGTGTCCCCTGTAGCTGAGGTCACACCTGCCGGGGGTTAATGTGTCGCCTGTAGCCGAGGTCACGGCTGCCGGGGGTTAATGTGTCGCCTGTAGCCGGGGTCCCACCTGCCGGGGGTTAATGTGTCGCCTGTAGCCGAGGTCCCACCTGCCGGGGGTTAATGTGTCGCCTGTAGCCGAGGTCACACCTGCCGGGGGTTAATGTGTCCCCTGTAGCCGAGGTCACACCTGCCGGGGGTTAATGTGTCCCCTGTAGCCGAGGTCCCACCTGCCGGGGGTTAATGTGTCGCCTGTAGCCGGGGTCACACCTGCCGGGGGTTAATGTGTCGCCTGTAGCCGAGGTCACACCTGCCGGGGGTTAATGTGTCCCCTGTAGCCGAGGTCACACCTGCCGGGGGTTAATGTGTCGCCTGTAGCCGGGGTCACACCTGCCGGGGGTTAATGTGTCGCCTGTAGCCGAGGTCACACCTGCCGGGGGTTAATGTGTCGCCTGTAGCCGAGGTCCCACCTGCCGGGGGTTAATGTGTCGCCTGTAGCTGAGGTCACACCTGCCGGGGGTTAATGTGTCGCCTGTAGCTGAGGTCACGCCTGCCGGGGGTTAATGTGTCGCCTGTAGCTGAGGTCCCGCCTGCCGGGGGTTAATGTGTCCCCTGTAGCCGGGGTCACACCTGCCGGGGGTTAATGTGTCGCCTGTAGCCGAGGTCCCACCTGCCGGGGGTTAATGTGTCGCCTGTAGCTGAGGTCACACCTGCCGGGGGTTAATGTGTCGCCTGTAGCCGAGGTCACGCCTGCCGGGGGTTAATGTGTCGCCTGTAGCCGAGGTCACGCCTGCCGGGGGTTAATGTGTCGCCTGTAGCCGAGGTCCCGCCTGCCGGGGGTTAATGTGTCGCCTGTAGCCGAGGTCACACCTGCCGGGGGTTAATGTGTCACCTGTAGCCGAGGTCACACCTGCCGGGGGTTAATGTGTCGCCTGTAGCCGGGGTCACACCTGCCGGGGGTTAATGTGTCGCCTGTAGCCGAGGTCCCACCTGCCGGGGGTTAATGTGTCGCCTGTAGCCGGGGTCACACCTGCCGGGGGTTAATGTGTCCCCTGTAGCCGAGGTCCCACCTGCCGGGGGTTAATTTGTCGCCTGTAGCCGGGGTCACACCTGCCGGGGGTTAATGTGTCGCCTGTAGCCGAGGTCACACCTGCCGGGGGTTAATGTGTCGCCTGTAGCCGAGGTCACACCTGCCGGGGGTTAATGTGTCGCCTGTAGCCGGGGTCACACCTGCCGGGGGTTAATGTGTCGCCTGTAGCCGAGGTCCCACCTGCCGGGGGTTAATGTGTCGCCTGTAGCTAAGGTCCCCCCTGCCGGGGGTTAATGTGTCGCCTGTAGCTGTGGTCACACCTGCCGGGGGTTAATGTGTCCCCTGTAGCCGGGGTCCCACCTGCCGGGGGTTAATGTGTCACCTGTAGCTGAGGTCACACCTGCCGGGGGTTAATGTGTCACCTGTAGCTGAGGTCACGGCTGCCGGGGGTTAATGTGTCGCCTGTAGCTAAGGTCCCCCCTGCCGGGGGTTAATGTGTCGCCTGTAGCCGGTGTCACGCCTGCCGGGGGTTAATGTGTGACCAGGGGGCGGAGACAGTGGTGCCAGGCACCGGCCCCGCCCTCAGTGTTCAGACACCACATGGAAGGGGTTAATAATGGACACTGTTTGTGTGAGGAATTTTCCAATCTCTCAGTGTCCTCAGTATCTCTGCTTCCTGTCATTGTATAGAAGCTTCCAGGGAATAGAAATCTGTCCCCGTTCACACAGGTGTGGAGGAGGAGGACTGGTTATGGGGGGGAGGAGGAGGAGGACTGGTTATGGGGGGGAGGAGGAGGACGAGGAGGAGGACTGGTTATGGGGGGAGGAGGAGGACGAGGAGGAGGACTGGTTATGGGGGGGAGGAGGAGGACGAGGAGGAGGACTGGTTATGGGGAGGAGGAGGACGAGGAGGAGGACTGGTTATGGGGAGGAGGAGGACGAGGAGGAGGACTGGTTATGGGGAGGAGGAGGACGAGGAGGAGGACTGGTTATGGGGAGGAGGAGGACGAGGAGGAGGACTGGTTATGGGGAGGAGGAGGAGGACGACTGGTTATGAGGAGGAGGAGGAGGACGACTGGTTATGAGGAGGAGGAGGAGGAGGACGACTGGTTATGAGGAGGAGGAGGACGACTGGTTATGAGGAGGAGGAGGAGGACGACTGGTGAGGAGGAGGAGGAGGAGGAGGACGACTGGTGAGGAGGAGGAGGAGGAGGAGGACGACTGGTTATGAGGAGGAGGAGGAGGAGGACGACTGGTTATGAGGAGGAGGAGGAGGAGGACGACTGGTTATGAGGAGGAGGAGGAGGAGGACGACTGGTTATGAGGAGGAGGAGGAGGAGGACGACTGGTTATGAGGAGGAGGAGGAGGAGGACGACTGGTTATGAGGAGGAGGAGGAGGAGGACGACTGGTTATGGGGAGGAGGAGGAGGAGGACGACTGGTTATGAGGAGGAGGAGGAGGACGACTGGTTATGAGGAGGAGGAGGAGGAGGACGACTGGTTATGAGGAGGAGGAGGAGGACGACTGGTTATGAGGAGGAGGAGGAGGAGGACGACTGGTTATGAGGAGGAGGAGGAGGAGGACGACTGGTTATGAGGAGGAGGAGGAGGAGGACGACTGGTTATGAGGAGGAGGAGGAGGAGGACGACTGGTTATGAGGAGGAGGAGGAGGAGGACGACTGGTTATGAGGAGGAGGAGGAGGAGGACGACTGGTTATGATGAGGAGGAGGAGGAGGAGGACGACTGGTTATGAGGAGGAGGAGGAGGAGGACGACTGGTTATGAGGAGGAGGAGGAGGACGACTGGTTATGAGGAGGAGGAGGAGGACGACTGGTTATGAGGAGGAGGAGGAGGACGACTGGTTATGAGGAGGAGGAGGAGGACGACTGGTTATGAGGAGGAGGAGGAGGACGACTGGTTATGAGGAGGAGGAGGAGGACGACTGGTTATGAGGAGGAGGAGGAGGACGACTGGTTATGAGGAGGAGGAGGAGGACGACTGGTTATGAGGAGGAGGAGGAGGACTGGTTATGAGGAGGAGGAGGAGGACGACTGGTTATGAGGAGGAGGACGACTGGTTATGAGGAGGAGGAGGAGGACGACTGGTTATGAGGAGGAGGACGACTGGTTATGAGGAGGAGGAGGAGGACGACTGGTTATGAGGAGGAGGAGGAGGAGGACGACTGGTTATGAGGAGGAGGAGGAGGAGGACGACTGGTTATGAGGAGGAGGAGGAGGAGGACGACTGGTTATGAGGAGGAGGAGGAGGAGGACGACTGGTTATGGGAGGGAGGAGGAGGACGACTGGTTATGGGAGGAGGAGGAGGAGGACGACTGGTTATGAAGGAGGAGGAGGAGGAGGACGACTGGTTATGAGGAGGAGGAGGAGGACGACTGGTTATGAGGAGGAGGAGGAGGACGACTGGTTATGAGGAGGAGGAGGAGGAGGACGACTGGTATGGGGAGGAGGAGGAGGAGGACGACTGGTTATGAGGAGGAGGAGGAGGACGACGACTGGTTATGAGGAGGAGGAGGAGGAGGACGACTGGTTATGAGGAGGAGGGAGGAGGAGGACGACTGGTTATGAGGAGGAGGAGGAGGAGGACGACTGGTTATGAGGAGGAGGAGGAGGAGGACGACTGGTTATGAGGAGGAGGAGGAGGAGGACGACTGGTTATGAGGAGGAGGAGGAGGAGGACGACTGGTTATGAGGAGGAGGAGGAGGAGGACGACTGGTTATGAGGAGGAGGAGGAGGACGACTGGTTATGAGGAGGAGGAGGACGACTGGTTATGAGGAGGAGGAGGACGACTGGTTATGAGGAGGAGGAGGAGGACGACTGGTTATGAGGAGGAGGAGGAGGACGACTGGTTATGGAGGAGGAGGAGAGGACGACTGGTTATGAGGAGGAGGAGGAGGACGACTGGTTATGAGGAGGAGGAGGAGGACGACTGGTTATGAGGAGGAGGAGGACGACTGGTTATGAGGAGGAGGAGGACGACTGGTTATGAGGAGGAGGAGGAGGACGACTGGTTATGAGGAGGAGGAGGAGGACGACTGGTTATGAGGAGGAGGAGGAGGACGACTGGTTATGAGGAGGAGGAGGAGGACGACTGGTTATGAGGAGGAGGAGGAGGAGGACGACTGGTTATGAGGAGGAGGAGGAGGAGGACGACTGGTTATGAGGAGGAGGAGGAGGAGGACGACTGGTTATGAGGAGGAGGAGGAGGAGGACGACTGGTTATGAGGAGGAGGAGGAGGAGGACGACTGGTTATGAGGAGGAGGAGGAGGACGACTGGTTATGAGGAGGAGGAGGAGGACGACTGGTTATGAGGAGGAGGAGGACGACTGGTTATGAGGAGGAGGAGGAGGACGACTGGTTATGAGGAGGAGGAGGAGGACGACTGGTTATGAGGAGGAGGAGGAGGACGACTGGTTATGAGGAGGAGGAGGAGGACGACTGGTTATGAGGAGGAGGAGGAGGACGACTGGTTATGAGGAGGAGGAGGACGACTGGTTATGAGGAGGAGGAGGACGACTGGTTATGAGGAGGAGGAGGACGACTGGTTATGAGGAGGAGGAGGAGGACGACTGGTTATGAGGAGGAGGAGGAGGACGACTGGTTATGAGGAGGAGGAGGAGGAGGACGACTGGTTATGAGGAGGAGGAGGAGGAGGACGACTGGTTATGAGGAGGAGGAGGAGGAGGAGGACGACTGGTTATGAGGAGAGGAGGAGGAGGACGACTGGTTATGAGGAGGAGGAGGAGGAGGAGGACGACTGGTTATGAGGAGGAGGAGGAGGAGGAGGACGACTGGTTATGAGGAGGAGGAGGAGGAGGAGGAGGACGACTGGTTATGAGGAGGAGGAGGACGACTGGTTATGAGGAGGAGGAGGACGACTGGTTATGAGGAGGAGGAGGACGACTGGTTATGAGGAGGAGGAGGACGACTGGTTATGAGGAGGACGACTGGTTATGAGGAGGAGGAGGACGACTGGTTATGAGGAGGAGAGGAGGAGGAGGACGACTGGTTATGAGGAGGAGGAGGAGGAGGAGGACGACTGGTTATGAGGAGGAGGAGGAGGAGGAGGACGACTGGTTATGAGGAGGAGGAGGAGGAGGACGACTGGTTATGAGGAGGAGGAGGAGGAGGAGGACGACTGGTTATGAGGAGGAGGAGGAGGACGACTGGTTATGAGGAGGAGGACGACTGGTTATGAGGAGGAGGAGGAGGACGACTGGTTATGAGGAGGAGGAGGAGGACGACTGGTTATGAGGAGGAGGAGGAGGACGACTGGTTATGAGGAGGAGGAGGAGGACGACTGGTTATGAGGAGGAGGAGGAGGAGGAGGACGACTGGTTATGAGGAGGACGACTGGTTATGGAGGAGGAGGAGGACGACTGGTTATGAGGAGGAGGAGGACGACTGGTTATGAGGAGGACGACTGGTTATGAGGAGGAGGAGGAGGAGGAGGACGACTGGTTATGAGGAGGAGGAGGAGGAGGAGGACGACTGGTTATGAGGAGGAGGAGGAGGAGGAGGACGACTGGTTATGAGGAGGAGGAGGAGGAGGAGGACGACTGGTTATGAGGAGGAGGAGGAGGAGGAGGACGACTGGTTATGAGGAGGAGGAGGAGGACGACTGGTTATGAGGAGGAGGAGGAGGACGACTGGTTATGAGGAGGAGGAGGAGGACGACTGGTTATGAGGAGGAGGAGGAGGACGACTGGTTATGAGGAGGAGGAGGAGGACGACTGGTTATGAGGAGGAGGAGGAGGACGACTGGTTATGAGGAGGGAGGAGGAGGACGACTGGTTATGAGGAGGAGGAGGAGGACGACTGGTTATGAGGAGGAGGAGGAGGACGACTGGTTATGAGGAGGAGGAGGAGGACGACTGGTTATGAGGAGGAGGAGGAGGACGACTGGTTATGAGGAGGAGGAGGAGGACGACTGGTTATGAGGAGGAGGAGGAGGACGACTGGTTATGAGGAGGAGGAGGAGGACGACTGGTTATGAGGAGGAGGAGGAGGACGACTGGTTATGAGGAGGAGGAGGAGGACGACTGGTTATGAGGAGGAGGAGGAGGACGACTGGTTATGAGGAGGAGGAGGAGGACGACTGGTTATGAGGAGGAGGAGGAGGACGACTGGTTATGAGGAGGAGGAGGAGGACGACTGGTTATGAGGAGGAGGAGGAGGACGACTGGTTATGAGGAGGAGGAGGAGGACGACTGGTTATGAGGAGGAGGAGGAGGACGACTGGTTATGAGGAGGAGGAGGAGGACGACTGGTTATGAGGAGGAGGAGGAGGACGACTGGTTATGAGGAGGAGGAGGAGGACGACTGGTTATGAGGAGGAGGAGGAGGACGACTGGTTATGAGGAGGAGGAGGAGGACGACTGGTTATGAGGAGGAGGACGACTGGTTATGAGGAGGAGGACGACTGGTTATGAGGAGGAGGACGACTGGTTATGAGGAGGAGGAGGAGGAGGACGACTGGTTATGAGGAGGAGGAGGAGGAGGACGACTGGTTATGAGGAGGAGGAGGAGGAGGACGACTGGTTATGAGGAGGAGGAGGAGGAGGACGACTGGTTATGAGGAGGAGGAGGAGGAGGACGACTGGTTATGAGGAGGAGGAGGAGGAGGACGACTGGTTATGAGGAGGAGGAGGAGGAGGACGACTGGTTATGAGGAGGAGGAGGAGGAGGACGACTGGTTATGAGGAGGAGGAGGAGGAGGACGACTGGTTATGAGGAGGAGGAGGAGGACGACTGGTTATGAGGAGGAGGAGGAGGAGGACGACTGGTTATGGGAGGAGGATGTGAGGAGGAGGAGGACGACTGGTTATGAGGAGGAGGAGGAGGAGGACGACTGGTTATGAGGAGGAGGAGGAGGAGGACGACTGGTTATGAGGAGGAGGAGGAGGAGGACGACTGGTTATGAGGAGGAGGAGGAGGAGGACGACTGGTTATGAGGAGGAGGAGGAGGAGGACGACTGGTTATGAGGAGGAGGAGGAGGACGACTGGTTATGAGGAGGAGGAGGAGGACGACTGGTTATGAGGAGGAGGAGGAGGACGACTGGTTATGAGGAGGAGGAGGAGGACGACTGGTTATGAGGAGGAGGAGGAGGACGACTGGTTATGAGGAGGAGGAGGACGACTGGTTATGAGGAGGAGGAGGACGACTGGTTATGAGGAGGAGGAGGAGGACGACTGGTTATGAGGAGGAGGAGGAGGACGACTGGTTATGAGGAGGAGGAGGAGGACGACTGGTTATGAGGAGGAGGAGGAGGACGACTGGTTATGAGGAGGAGGAGGAGGACGACTGGTTATGAGGAGGAGGAGGAGGACGACTGGTTATGAGGAGGAGGAGGAGGAGGACGACTGGTTATGAGGAGGAGGAGGAGGAGGACGACTGGTTATGAGGAGGAGGAGGAGGACGACTGGTTATGAGGAGGAGGAGGAGGACGACTGGTTATGAGGAGGAGGAGGAGGAGGAGGACGACTGGTTATGAGGAGGAGGAGGAGGAGGACGACTGGTTATGAGGAGGAGGAGGAGGAGGACGACTGGTTATGAGGAGGAGGAGGAGGAGGACGACTGGTTATGAGGAGGAGGAGGACGACTGGTTATGAGGAGGAGGAGGACGACTGGTTATGAGGAGGAGGAGGACGACTGGTTATGAGGAGGAGGAGGACGACTGGTTATGAGGAGGAGGAGGAGGAGGACGACTGGTTATGAGGAGGAGGAGGAGGAGGACGACTGGTTATGAGGAGGAGGAGGAGGAGGACGACTGGTTATGAGGAGGAGGAGGAGGAGGACGACTGGTTATGAGGAGGAGGAGGAGGAGGACGACTGGTTATGAGGAGGAGGAGGAGGACGACGACTGGTTATGAGGAGGAGGAGGAGGACTGGTTATGAGGAGGGAGGAGGACTGGTTATGAGGAGGAGGAGGACTGGTTATGAGGAGGAGGAGGAGGACGAGGAGGAGGACTGGTTATGAGGAGGACGAGGACTGGTTATGAGGAGGAGGAGGACGAGGACTGGTTATGAGGAGGACGAGGACGAGGACTGGTTATGAGGAGGACGAGGAGGAGGGAGGAGGACGAGGAGGAGGACGGAGGGAGGAGGGAGGAGGACTGGTTATGAGGAGGACGAGGACGAGGACTGGTTATGAGGAGGACGAGGACTGGTTATGAGGAGGACGAGGACGAGGACTGGTTATGAGGAGGACGAGGACTGGTTATGAGGAGGACGAGGACGAGGACTGGTTTGAGGAGGACGAGGACGAGGACTGGTTATGAGGAGGACGAGGACGAGGACTGGTTATGAGGAGGACGAGGACTGGTTATGAGGAGGACGAGGACGAGGACTGGTTATGAGGAGGACGAGGACTGGTTATGAGGAGGACGAGGACGAGGACTGGTTATGAGGAGGACGAGGACGAGGACTGGTTATGAGGAGGACGAGGACGAGGACTGGTTATGAGGAGGACGAGGAGGAGGGAGGAGGGAGGAGGACTGGTTATGAGGAGGACGAGGAGGAGGACGGAGGGACGAGGAGAGGACTGGTTATGAGGAGGAAGGACGTGTCATGAGGAGGAAGAGGACTGGTTATGAGGAGGAGGAGGAGGAGGACGAGGACTGGTTATGAGGAGGAGGAGGAGGAGGACGAGGACTGGTTATGAGGAGGAGGAGGAGGAGGAGGACGAGGACTGGTTATGAGGAGGAGGAGGACGAGGACTGGTTATGAGGAGAGAGGACAGAGGGTTATGAGGAGGAGGAGGAGGACGAGGACTGGTTATGAGGAGGAGGAGGAGGACGAGGACTGGTTATGAGGAGGAGGAGGAGGACGAGGACTGGTTATGAGGAGGAGGAGGAGGACGAGGACTGGTTATGAGGAGGAGGAGGAGGACGAGGACTGGTTATGAGGAGGAGGAGGAGGACGAGGACTGGTTATGAGGAGGAGGAGGAGGACGAGGACTGGTTATGAGGAGGAGGAGGAGGACGAGGACTGGTTATGAGGAGGAGGAGGAGGACGAGGACGAGGACTGGTTATGAGGAGGAGGAGGACGAGGACTGGTTATGAGGAGGAGGAGGACGAGGACTGGTTATGAGGAGGACGAGGACGAGGACTGGTTATGAGGAGGACGAGGACGAGGACTGGTTATGAGGAGGACGAGGAGGAGGACGGAGGGAGGAGGACTGGTTATGAGGAGGACGAGGAGGAGGACGGAGGGAGGAGGGAGGAGGACGAGGAGGGAGGAGGGAGGAGGGAGGAGGGAGGAGGGAGGAGGAGGGAGGAGGGAGGAGGGAGGGAGGGAGGGAGGAGGGGGGGACTGGTTATGAGGGGGGGGGCAGGTTTGGGATATTAGGGGGGCACAGGCGCCTCCTCCCCCTCCGCTGGTCACGTGGTTACTGTGGGGGAGGTCCTGACCTCTGACCTGTGCGGTGCCGCTCTCTGTACACCGGTAGCCGCTGCCCGTGCTGTGGAGTGAGGGAGACCCCGGGGACAAGGTGCGGGGAGCACGTGACCACTTATATACACCCGCTCAGTGCGGGCGCCCCGGGGATCACGTGACTCCTCAGCTGTCAGTGTCAGTCTCTCAGGTGAGGAGCCGCCCGAGTCACGTGGCCCCGCCAGCGGCAGCTTCCCGCGCTCACACCCCAGCAACACCTCACACACCATAGCAACGCGGATACTGCCCCCACCCCCCACACCACATACTGACCCCCATATATACAGGACCCACATACTGCCCCCACCACACATACTGCCCCACCTCACACACCACATACTGACCCCCATATATACAGGACCCACATACTGCCCCCCACCCCACATACTGCCCCCCATATATACAGGACCCACATACTGCCCCCCACACTACATACTGCCTCACCTCACACCCTATAGCAACAGAGATACTGCCCCCCACACCACATACTGCCCCCCACCTCACACCCTATAGCAACAGAGATACTGCCCCCCACCCCACATACTGCCCCCCACCTCACACACCATAGCAACGCGGATACTGCTCCCCACACACCACATACTGACCCCCATATATACAGGACCCACATACTGCCCCCCCACACCACATACTGACCCCCATATATACAGGACCCACATACTGCCCCCCACACCACATACTGACCCCCATATATACAGGACCCACATACTGCCCCCCCACACCACATACTGACCCCCATATATACAGGACCCACATACTGCCCCCCACACCACATACTGCCCCACCTCACACACCACATACTGCCTCACCTCACACACCATAGCAACGCGGATACTGCCCCCCACACCACATACTGACCCCCATATATACAGGACCCACATACTGCCCCCCACCCCACATACTGCCCCCCACACTACATACTGACCCCCATATATACAGGACCCACATACTGCCTCACCTCACACACCACATACTGACCCCCATATATACAGGACCCACATACTGCCCCCCACCCCACATACTGCCCCACCTCACACACCATAGCAACGTGGATACTGCCCCCCACACACCACATACTGACCCCCATATATACAGGACCCACATACTGCCCCCCCACACCACATACTGCCTCACCTCACACACCATAGCAACGCGGATACTGCCCCCCCTACATACTGCCTCACCTCACACCCTATAGCAACAGAGATACTGCCCCCCACACCACATACTGCCCCCCACCTCACACCCTATAGCAACAGAGATACTGCCCCCCACCCCACATACTGCCCCCCACCTCACACCCACACATACTGCCCCCCACCTCACACCCTATAGCAACAGAGATACTGCCCCCCACCCCACATACTGCCCCCACCTCACACACCATAGCAACGCGGATACTGCCCCCACACACCACATACTGACCCCCATATATACAGGACCCACATACTGCCCCCCACCCCACATACTGCCCCACCTCACACACCATAGCAACGCGGATACTGCCCCCCACACACCACATACTGACCCCCATATATACAGGACCCACATACTGCCCCCCACACCACATACTGCCTCACCTCACACACCATAGCAACGCGGATACTGCCCCCCACACACCACATACTGACCCCCATATATACAGGACCCACATACTGCCCCCCCACACACATACTGCCTCACCTCACACACCATAGCAACGCGGATACTGCCCCCCACACACCACATACTGACCCCCATATATACAGGACCCACATACTGCCCCCCA